>NW_027305515.1:300000-600000 GCF_039555335.1 Amphiura filiformis | reverse complement strand
TCATTGATCTTTTAAACTCATTACCCTATTTCAAATGCTATTATCGGAATGCACGTTAAACTTTTTAATATAGGCCTTCAACTACCCATCACAGACACGCTAATTCAACGTAACAATGCCATGCCAAAAAGTGTATATACAATTATATACAATTACACATTTTAAATGGGCTTATTATTGGTATTCAAAAATAAAAAAGAGATAAAGAGCAGGATTTAAAAGTAAACATATCGGCGACAATGAGCTTCGAACCGTGGCCCTCATGATCAGAAGGCAGTAAGCAAACCACTACACTATGGTTGAGCCGTTGTTATTCATGCGAATTTATTTATAACAAGGATAACAAGAATTAATGACGCAATAACGGTCTACCAGAATAATATAACTTAAAAAGTAATATATCTTTATTTAACATTATGGTAGACCGTGCTCATTTGGCTTAAATGGAGGAATAATTACCAATAAACATATCAAAGTTAGGAAGGTATGTATAATGTGACCGTGTATATTCAAAATATACGTTAGATAAATGCTGAATACGACCAAAACATGAGTTTTAATGAATGATTTCATTGGATCGAAGCTCGATAACACAATACAGTAGCATTGCAATGATAGGATTAAATACGCTGAAATCGAGTGCAATTATCATCAGTCTCCCGGTTGCATATAGTTACTGGCTTTGCTTCTCGCCCCGAGATCTCGAGTTCGAATCCATGTAATGCTATTTTTCTTTCTTTTTTTTAATTTTTTTGTGTTTCTTTCTTTCTTTCCTTCCTTCTTTCTTTCTTTCTTTTCTTCTTTCTTTCTTTCTTTTTTTCTTTCTTTTTTCTTTTTTTTTCTTTTTCTTTTTTCTTTTTTCCTTTATGTTGCCAATTTACATTTACATTTACCAATGAACTAAAGGGAAACAATTGTTTTGTTTTATGATTTTTTTGTTATTTCAGTAGGTATTTTTAACTGATTGTACTCTATATTTCCAATATGATTTAATTTTGATTAGTTTTAAATTGTTTTAAAAGTGAATTTTGAGATAATGCGCTTATAATAGCAATCATGTGGCAAATATGCCTTAAATAATGCATATAATAAAGAAATTTGATAACTAAAAATAAAAAATTTAAAAAAAAAATGTCAATTAAAGTAACCAAAAAATGCGCAATGTTATTTGTTTTAAATTAGTGAAAAAATCATGTCAATCGAGCAACGCGTTTGCGAGTTATGGTAATTTTACTGAAAGTAATAGATTATTTTTGTCTTCTTCAATACAATCAAGTGCAAATTTCCTGGGACACTTGTTCATATTTCGCGCCCTCTGTTCAATAAAACCGGTCATATGAAGTTCACCATGTGATATTTTATTTGTATAGTTTCCAACCTATTTCGAATCCCCTCCCTCCCCACCAACCAATGTTGGAGCAAAAATATAGGCCATTTAAAAATGAGGCGTTTGGTATACAACATTGAATAAGGGGTGCAGGGAGGTCATTGAACTATGAAAGTGTCCCAGCAAATTTGCACTTGATTGTATAGGGGATGCGAAAAAATAATCTATTAATATCAATAAAATCGCCATAACTCTCGAACGCGTTGCTCGATTTTCATACTTTTTTCAGTGATGTCAAGATAATTTCATTATGCATTACATGATTAGCTAATTTTTAAAAATGTATTAAAATAAACATTTTTTGAATATCAAACCCTGCAATGCATGCATTTTTCAAGGAATATTTGACACATTGATTGCTTATATTAGAGTGGACATATAAATTCTCCTTTGGAAGAATTTACAAACATAATAAAAGCAAACCAAATAAGAAATTAAGAAAATATAGAAATAAATAGAACAGAATCATGATGTTTGTCTCATCATTGATCTTTTAAACTCATTACCCTATTTCAAATGCTATTATCGGAATGCACGTTAAACTTTTTAATATAGGCCTTCAACTACCCATCACAGACACGCTAATTCAACGTAACAATGCCATGCCAAAAAGTGTATATACAATTATATACAATTACACATTTTAAATGGGCTTATTATTGGTATTCAAAAAATAAAAAGAGATAAAGAGCAGGATTTAAAAGTAAACATATCGGCGACAATGAGCTTCGAACCGTGGCCCTCATGATCAGAAGGCAGTAAGCAAACCACTACACTATGGTTGAGCCGTTGTTATTCATGCGAATTTATTTATTATAACAAGGATAACAAGAATTAATGACGCAATAACGGTCTACCAGAATAATATAACTTAAAAAGTAATATATCTTTATTTAACATTATGGTAGACCGTGCTCATTTGGCTTAAATGGAGGAATAATTACCAATAAACATATCAAAGTTAGGAAGGTATGTATAATGTGACCGTGTATATTCAAAATATACGTTAGATAAATGCTGAATACGACCAAAACATGAGTTTTAATGAATGATTTCATTGGATCGAAGCTCGATAACACAATACAGTAGCATTGCAATGATAGGATTAAATACGCTGAAATCGAGTGCAATTATCATCAGTCTCCCGGTTGCATATAGTTACTGGCTTTGCTTCTCGCCCCGAGATCTCGAGTTCGAATCCATGTAATGCTATTTTTCTTTCTTTTTTTTAATTCTTTTTGTGTTTCTTTCTTTCTTTCCTTCCTTCTTTCTTTCTTTCTTTCTTTCTTTTTTCTTTCTTTTTTCTTTCTTTCTTTCTTTCTTTTTTTCTTTTTTCTTTTTTCCTTTATGTTGCCAATTTACATTTACATTTACCAATGAACTAAAGGGAAACAATTGTTTTGTTTTATGATTTTTTTTGTTATTTCAGTAGGTATTTTTAACTGATTGTACTCTATATTTCCAATATGATTTAATTTTGATTAGTTTTAAATTGTTTTAAAAGTGAATTTTGAGATAATGCGCTTATAATAGCAATCATGTGGCAAATATGCCTTAAATAATGCATATATTACAGCGTTTTGATACCTAAAATATTTAGTTTGACAAAAAATGTCAATTAAAGTAACCAAAAATGCGCAATGTTATTTGTTTTAAATTAGTGAAAAAATCATGTCAATCGAGCAACGCGTTTGCGAGTTATGGTAATTTTACTGAAAGTAATAGATTATTTTTGTCTTCTTCAATACAATCAAGTGCAAATTTCCCTGGGACACTTGTTCATATTTCGCGCCCTCTGTTCAATAAAACCGGTCATATGAAGTTCACCATGTGATATTTTATTTGTATAGTTTCCAACCTATTTCGAATCCCCTCCTCCCCACCAACCAATGTTGGAGCAAAATATAGGCCATTTAAAAAATGAGGCGTTTGGTATACAACATTGAATAAGGGGTGCAGGGAGGTCATTGAACTATGAAAGTGTCCCAGCAAATTTGCACTTGATTGTATAGGGGATGCGAAAAAATAATCTATTAATATCAATAAAATCGCCATAACTCTCGAACGCGTTGCTCGATTTTCATAATTTTTTCAGTGATGTCAAGATAATTTCATTATGCATTACATGATTAGTTAATTTTTAAAAATGTATTAAAATAAACATTTTTTGAATATCAAACCCTGCAATGCATGCATTTTTCAAGGAATATTTGACACATTGATTGCTTATATTAGAGTGGACATATAAATTCTCCTTTGGAAGAATTTACAAACATAATAAAAGCAAACCAAATAAGAAATTAAGAAAATATAGAAATAAATAGAACAGAATCATGATGTTTGTCTCATCATTGATCTTTTAAACTCATTACCCTATTTCAAATGCTATTATCGGAATGCACGTTAAACTTTTTAATATAGGCCTTCAACTACCCATCACAGACACGCTAATTCAACGTAACAATGCCATGCCAAAAAGTGTATATACAATTATATACAATTACACATTTTAAATGGGCTTATTATTGGTATTCAAAAATAAAAAAGAGATAAAGAGCAGGATTTAAAAGTAAACATATCGGCGACAATGAGCTTCGAACCGTGGCCCTCATGATCAGAAGGCAGTAAGCAAACCACTACACTATGGTTGAGCCGTTGTTATTCATGCGAATTTATTTATAACAAGGATAACAAGAATTAATGACGCAATAACGGTCTACCAGAATAATATAACTTAAAAAGTAATATATCTTTATTTAACATTATGGTAGACCGTGCTCATTTGGCTTAAATGGAGGAATAATTACCAATAAACATATCAAAGTTAGGAAGGTATGTATAATGTGACCGTGTATATTCAAAATATACGTTAGATAAATGCTGAATACGACCAAAACATGAGTTTTAATGAATGATTTCATTGGATCGAAGCTCGATAACACAATACAGTAGCATTGCAATGATAGGATTAAATACGCTGAAATCGAGTGCAATTATCATCAGTCTCCCGGTTGCATATAGTTACTGGCTTTGCTTCTCGCCCCGAGATCTCGAGTTCGAATCCATGTAATGCTATTTTTCTTTCTTTTTTATTCGTTTCTTTCTTTCTTTCCTTCCTTCTTTCTTTCTTTCTTTCTTTCTTTTTTTCTTTTTTTTCTTTCTTTCTTTCTTTTCTTTCTTTCTTTTTTCTTTCTTTCTTTCTTTCTTTACATTTACAATGAACTAAAGGGAAACAATTGTTTTGTTTTATGATTTTTTTGTTATTTCAGTAGGTATTTTTAACTGATTGTACTCTATATTTCCAATATGATTTAATTTTGATTAGTTTTAAATTGTTTTAAAAGTGAATTTTGAGATAATGCGCTTATAATAGCAATCATGTGGCAAATATGCCTTAAATAATGCATATATTACAGCGTTTTGATACCTAAAATATTTAGTTTGACAAAAAATGTCAATTAAAGTAACCAAAAATGCGCAATGTTATTTGTTTTAAATTAGTGAAAAAATCATGTCAATCGAGCAACGCGTTTGCGAGTTATGGTAATTTTACTGAAAGTAATAGATTATTTTTGTCTTCTTCAATACAATCAAGTGCAAATTTCCCTGGGACACTTGTTCATATTTCGCGCCCTCTGTTCAATAAAACCGGTCATATGAAGTTCACCATGTGATATTTTATTTGTATAGTTTCCAACCTATTTCGAATCCCCTCCCTCCCCACCAATAAAAAATAGAACAAAAATATAGGCCATTTAAAAATGAGGCGTTTGGTATACAACATTGAATAAGGGGTGCAGGGAGGTCATTGAACTATGAAAGTGTCCCAGCAAATTTGCACTTGATTGTATAGGGATGCGAAAAAATAATCTATTAATATCAATAAAATCGCCATAACTCTCGAACGCGTTGCTCGATTTTCATAATTTTTCAGTGATGTCAAGATAATTTCATTATGCATTACATGATTAGCCAATTTTTAAAAATGTATTAAAATAAACATTTTTTGAATATCAAACCCTGCAATGCATGCATTTTTCAAGGAATATTTGACACATTGATTGCTTATATTAGAGTGGACATATAAATTCTCCTTTGGAAGAATTTACAAACATAATAAAAGCAAACCAAATAAGAAATTAAGAAAATATAGAAATAAATAGAACAGAATCATGATGTTTGTCTCATCATTGATCTTTTAAACTCATTACCCTATTTCAAATGCTATTATCGGAATGCACGTTAAACTTTTTAATATAGGCCTTCAACTACCCATCACAGACACGCTAATTCAACGTAACAAAAAAAAAAAAAAAAGTGTATATACAATTATATACAATTACACATTTTAAATGGGCTTATTATTGGTATTCAAAAATAAAAAAGAGATAAAGAGCAGGATTTAAAAGTAAACATATCGGCGACAATGAGCTTCGAACCGTGGCCCTCATGATCAGAAGGCAGTAAGCAAACCACTACACTATGGTTGAGCCGTTGTTATTCATGCGAATTTATTTATAACAAGGATAACAAGAATTAATGACGCAATAACGGTCTACCAGAATAATATAACTTAAAAAGTAATATATCTTTATTTAACATTATGGTAGACCGTGCTCATTTGGCTTAAATGGAGGAATAATTACCAATAAACATATCAAAGTTAGGAAGGTATGTATAATGTGACCGTGTATATTCAAAATATACGTTAGATAAATGCTGAATACGACCAAAACATGAGTTTTAATGAATGATTTCATTGGATCGAAGCTCGATAACACAATACAGTAGCATTGCAATGATAGGATTAAATACGCTGAAATCGAGTGCAATTATCATCAGTCTCCCGGTTGCATATAGTTACTGGCTTTGCTTCTCGCCCCCGAGATCTCGAGTTCGAATCCATGTAATGCTATTTTTCTTTCTTTTTTTTAATTCTTTTTGTGTTTCTTTCTTTCTTTCCTTCCTTCTTTCTTTCTTTCTTTCTTTCTTTTTTCTTTCTTTCTTTCTTTCTTTTTTTCTTTCTTTTTTTTTTTTCTTTTTTTTTATTTTCTTTATGTATTCAATGAACTAAAGGGAAACAATTGTTTTGTTTTATGATTTTTTTGTTATTTCAGTAGGTATTTTTAACTGATTGTACTCTATATTTCCAATATGATTTAATTTTGATTAGTTTTAAATTGTTTTAAAAGTGAATTTTGAGATAATGCGCTTATAATAGCAATCATGTGGCAAATATGCCTTAAATAATGCATATATTACAGCGTTTAGAAAAATAAAAATATTTAGTTTGACAAAAAATGTCAATTAAAGTAACCAAAAATGCGCAATGTTATTTGTTTTAAATTAGTGAAAAAATCATGTCAATCGAGCAACGCGTTTGCGAGTTATGGTAATTTTACTGAAAGTAATAGATTATTTTTTTTTTTTTTTTATACAATCAAGTGCAAATTTCCCTGGGACACTTGTTCATATTTCGCGCCCTCTGTTCAATAAAACCGGTCATATGAAGTTCACCATGTGATATTTTATTTGTATAGTTTCCAACCTATTTCGAATCCTCCTCCCCACCAACCAATGTTGGAGCAAAAATATAGGCCATTTAAAAAATGAGGCGTTTGGTATACAACATTGAATAAGGGGTGCGGGAGGGTCATTGAACTATGAAAGTGTCCCAGCAAATTTGCACTTGATTGTATAGGGGATGCGAAAAAATAATCTATTAATATCAATAAAATCGCCATAACTCTCGAACGCGTTGCTCGATTTTCATAATTTTTCAGTGATGTCAAGATAATTTCATTATGCATTACATGATTAATAATTTTTAAAAATGTATTAAAATAAACATTTTTTGAATATCAAACCCTGCAATGCATGCATTTTTCAAGGAATATTTGACACATTGATTGCTTATATTAGAGTGGACATATAAATTCTCCTTTGGAAGAATTTACAAACATAATAAAAGCAAACCAAATAAGAAATTAAGAAAATATAGAAATAAATAGAACAGAATCATGATGTTTGTCTCATCATTGATCTTTTAAACTCATTACCCTATTTCAAATGCTATTATCGGAATGCACGTTAAACTTTTTAATATAGGCCTTCAACTACCCATCACAGACACGCTAATTCAACGTAACAATGCCATGCCAAAAAGTGTATATACAATTATATACAATTACACATTTTAAATGGGCTTATTATTGGTATTCAAAAATAAAAAGAGATAAAGAGCAGGATTTAAAAGTAAACATATCGGCGACAATGAGCTTCGAACCGTGGCCCTCATGATCAGAAGGCAGTAAGCAAACCACTACACTATGGTTGAGCCGTTGTTATTCATGCGAATTTATTTATAACAAGGATAACAAGAATTAATGACGCAATAACGGTCTACCAGAATAATATAACTTAAAAAGTAATATATCTTTATTTAACATTATGGTAGACCGTGCTCATTTGGCTTAAATGGAGGAATAATTACCAATAAACATATCAAAGTTAGGAAGGTATGTATAATGTGACCGTGTATATTCAAAATATACGTTAGATAAATGCTGAATACGACCAAAACATGAGTTTTAATGAATGATTTCATTGGATCGAAGCTCGATAACACAATACAGTAGCATTGCAATGATAGGATTAAATACGCTGAAATCGAGTGCAATTATCATCAGTCTCCCGGTTGCATATAGTTACTGGCTTTGCTTCTCGCCCCCGAGATCTCGAGTTCGAATCCATGTAATGCTATTTTTCTTTCTTTTTTTTAATTCTTTTTGTGTTTCTTTCTTTCTTTCCTTCCTTCTTTCTTTCTTTCTTTCTTTCTTTCTTTCTTTTTTCTTTCTTTCTTTCTTTCTTTCTTTTTTTCTTTTTTCTTTTTCCTTTATGTTGCCAATTTACATTTACATTTACCAATGAACTAAAGGGAAACAATTGTTTTGTTTTATGATTTTTTTGTTATTTCAGTAGGTATTTTTAACTGATTGTACTCTATATTTCCAATATGATTTAATTTTGATTAGTTTTAAATTGTTTTAAAAGTGAATTTTGAGATAATGCGCTTATAATAGCAATCATGTGGCAAATATGCCTTAAATAATGCATATATTACAGCGTTTTGATACCTAAAAATATTTAGTTTGACAAAAAATGTCAATTAAAGTAACCAAAAAATGCGCAATGTTATTTGTTTTAAATTAGTGAAAAAATCATGTCAATCGAGCAACGCGTTTGCGAGTTATGGTAATTTTACTGAAAGTAATAGATTATTTTTGTCTTCTTCAATACAATCAAGTGCAAATTTCCCTGGGACACTTGTTCATATTTCGCGCCCTCTGTTCAATAAAACCGGTCATATGAAGTTCACCATGTGATATTTTATTTGTATAGTTTCCAACCTATTTCGAATCCTCCTCCCCACCAACCAATGTTGGAGCAAAAATATAGGCCATTTAAAAAATGAGGCGTTTGGTATACAACATTGAATAAGGGGTGCGGGGAGGGTCATTGAACTATGAAAGTGTCCCAGCAAATTTGCACTTGATTGTATAGGTGATGCGAAAAAATAATCTATTAATATCAATAAAATCGCCATAACTCTCGAACGCGTTGCTCGATTTTCATAATTTTTTCAGTGATGTCAAGATAATTTCATTATGCATTACATGATTAGCCAATTTTTAAAAATGTATTAAAATAAACATTTTTTGAATATCAAACCCTGCAATGCATGCATTTTTCAAGGAATATTTGACACATTGATTGCTTATATTAGAGTGGACATATAAATTCTCCTTTGGAAGAATTTACAAACATAATAAAAGCAAACCAAATAAGAAATTAAGAAAATATAGAAATAAATAGAACAGAATCATGATGTTTGTCTCATCATTGATCTTTTAAACTCATTACCCTATTTCAAATGCTATTATCGGAATGCACGTTAAACTTTTTAATATAGGCCTTCAACTACCCATCACAGACACGCTAATTCAACGTAACAATGCCATGCCAAAAAGTGTATATACAATTATATACAATTACACATTTTAAATGGGCTTATTATTGGTATTCAAAAATAAAAAAGAGATAAAGAGCAGGATTTAAAAGTAAACATATCGGCGACAATGAGCTTCGAACCGTGGCCCTCATGATCAGAAGGCAGTAAGCAAACCACTACACTATGGTTGAGCCGTTGTTATTCATGCGAATTTATTTATAACAAGGATAACAAGAATTAATGACGCAATAACGGTCTACCAGAATAATATAACTTAAAAAGTAATATATCTTTATTTAACATTATGGTAGACCGTGCTCATTTGGCTTAAATGGAGGAATAATTACCAATAAACATATCAAAGTTAGGAAGGTATGTATAATGTGACCGTGTATATTCAAAATATACGTTAGATAAATGCTGAATACGACCAAAACATGAGTTTTAATGAATGATTTCATTGGATCGAAGCTCGATAACACAATACAGTAGCATTGCAATGATAGGATTAAATACGCTGAAATCGAGTGCAATTATCATCAGTCTCCCGGTTGCATATAGTTACTGGCTTTGCTTCTCGCCCCCGAGATCTCGAGTTCGAATCCATGTAATGCTATTTTTCTTTCTTTTTTTTAATTCTTTTTGTGTTTCTTTCTTTCTTTCCTTCCTTCTTTCTTTCTTTCTTTCTTTCTTTTTCTTTCTTTTTCTTTTTCTTTCTTTCTTTCTTTTTTCTTTTTCTTTTTCCTTTATGTTGCCAATTTACATTTACATTTACCAATGAACTAAAGGGAAACAATTGTTTTGTTTTATGATTTTTTTTGTTATTTCAGTAGGTATTTTTAACTGATTGTACTCTATATTTCCAATATGATTTAATTTTGATTAGTTTTAAATTGTTTTAAAAGTGAATTTTGAGATAATGCGCTTATAATAGCAATCATGTGGCAAATATGCCTTAAATAATGCATATATTACAGCGTTTTGATACCTAAAATATTTAGTTTGACAAAAAATGTCAATTAAAGTAACCAAAAATGCGCAATGTTATTTGTTTTAAATTAGTGAAAAAATCATGTCAATCGAGCAACGCGTTTGCGAGTTATGGTAATTTTACTGAAAGTAATAGATTATTTTTGTCTTCTTCAATACAATCAAGTGCAAATTTCCTGGGACACTTGTTCATATTTCGCGCCCTCTGTTCAATAAAACCGGTCATATGAAGTTCACCATGTGATATTTTATTTGTATAGTTTCCAACCTATTTCGAATCCCCTCCCTCCCCACCAACCAATGTTGGAGCAAAATATAGGCCATTTAAAAAATGAGGCGTTTGGTATACAACATTGAATAAGGGGTGCGGGGAGGGTCATTGAACTATGAAAGTGTCCCAGCAAATTTGCACTTGATTGTATAGGGATGCGAAAAAATAATCTATTAATATCAATAAAATCGCCATAACTCTCGAACGCGTTGCTCGATTTTCATAATTTTTCAGTGATGTCAAGATAATTTCATTATGCATTACATGATTAGCCAATTTTTAAAAAATGTATTAAAATAAACATTTTTTTGAATATCAAACCCTGCAATGCATGCATTTTTCAAGGAATATTTGACACATTGATTGCTTATATTAGAGTGGACATATAAATTCTCCTTTGGAAGAATTTACAAACATAATAAAAGCAAACCAAATAAGAAATTAAGAAAATATAGAAATAAATAGAACAGAATCATGATGTTTGTCTCATCATTGATCTTTTAAACTCATTACCCTATTTCAAATGCTATTATCGGAATGCACGTTAAACTTTTTAATATAGGCCTTCAACTACCCATCACAGACACGCTAATTCAACGTAACAATGCCATGCCAAAAGTGTATATACAATTATATACAATTACACATTTTAAATGGGCTTATTATTGGTATTCAAAAATAAAAAAGAGATAAAGAGCAGGATTTAAAAGTAAACATATCGGCGACAATGAGCTTCGAACCGTGGCCCTCATGATCAGAAGGCAGTAAGCAAACCACTACACTATGGTTGAGCCGTTGTTATTCATGCGAATTTATTTATAACAAGGATAACAAGAATTAATGACGCAATAACGGTCTACCAGAATAATATAACTTAAAAAGTAATATATCTTTATTTAACATTATGGTAGACCGTGCTCATTTGGCTTAAATGGAGGAATAATTACCAATAAACATATCAAAGTTAGGAAGGTATGTATAATGTGACCGTGTATATTCAAAATATACGTTAGATAAATGCTGAATACGACCAAAACATGAGTTTTAATGAATGATTTCATTGGATCGAAGCTCGATAACACAATACAGTAGCATTGCAATGATAGGATTAAATACGCTGAAATCGAGTGCAATTATCATCAGTCTCCCGGTTGCATATAGTTACTGGCTTTGCTGCTCGCCCCCGAGTTCTCGAGTTCGAATCCATGTAATGCTATTTTTCTTTCTTTTTTTTAATTCTTTGTGTGTTTCTTTCTTTCTTTCCTTCCTCCCTTTCTTTCTTTCTTTTTTTTTTTCTTTCTTTTTCTTTCTTTCTTTCTTTCTTTTTTCTTTTTCTTTTTCCTTTATGTTGCCAATTTACATTTACATTTACCAATGAACTAAAGGGAAACAATTGTTTTGTTTTATGATTTTTTTGTTATTTCAGTAGGTATTTTTAACTGATTGTACTCTATATTTCCAATATGATTTAATTTTGATTAGTTTTAAATTGTTTTAAAAGTGAATTTTGAGATAATGCGCTTATAATAGCAATCATGTGGCAAATATGCCTTAAATAATGCATATATTACAGCGTTTTGATACCTGAAAATATTTAGTTTGACAAAAAATGTCAATTAAAGTAACCAAAAATGCGCAATGTTATTTGTTTTAAATTAGTGAAAAAATCATGTCAATCGAGCAACGCGTTTGCGAGTTATGGTAATTTTACTGAAAGTAATAGATTATTTTTGTCTTCTTCAATACAATCAAGTGCAAATTTCCTGGGACACTTGTTCATATTTCGCGCCCTCTGTTCAATAAAACCGGTCATATGAAGTTCACCATGTGATATTTTATTTGTATAGTTTCCAACCTATTTCGAATCCCTCCTCCCCACCAACCAATGTTGGAGCAAAAATATAGGCCATTTAAAAAATGAGGCGTTTGGTATACAACATTGAATAAGGGGTGCGGGAGGTCATTGAACTATGAAAGTGTCCCAGCAAATTTGCACTTGATTGTATAGGGGATGCGAAAAAATAATCTATTAATATCAATAAAATCGCCATAACTCTCGAACGCGTTGCTCGATTTTCATAATTTTTTCAGTGATGTCAAGATAATTTCATTATGCATTACATGATTAGCCAATTTTAAAAATGTATTAAAATAAACATTTTTTGAATATCAAACCCTGCAATGCATGCATTTTTCAAGGAATATTTGACACATTGATTGCTTATATTAGAGTGGACATATAAATTCTCCTTTGGAAGAATTTACAAACATAATAAAAGCAAACCAAATAAGAAATTAAGAAAATATAGAAATAAATAGAACAGAATCATGATGTTTGTCTCATCATTGATCTTTTAAACTCATTACCCTATTTCAAATGCTATTATCGGAATGCACGTTAAACTCTTTAATATAGGCCTTCAACTACCCATCACAGACACGCTAATTCAACGTAACAATGCCATGCCAAAAAGTGTATATACAATTATATACAATTACACATTTTAAATGTGCTTATTATTGGTATTCAAAAATAAAAAAAGAGATAAAGAGCAGGATTTAAAAGTAAACATATCGGCGACAATGAGCTTCGAACCGTGGCCCTCATGATCAGAAGGCAGTAAGCAAACCACTACACTATGGTTGAGCCGTTGTTATTCATGCGAATTTATTTATAACAAGGATAACAAGAATTAATGACGCAATAACGGTCTACCAGAATAATATAACTTAAAAAGTAATATATCTTTATTTAACATTATGGTAGACCGTGCTCATTTGGCTTAAATGGAGGAATAATTACCAATAAACATATCAAAGTTAGGAAGGTATGTATAATGTGACCGTGTATATTCAAAATATACGTTAGATAAATGCTGAATACGACCAAAACATGAGTTTTAATGAATGATTTCATTGGATCGAAGCTCGATAACACAATACAGTAGCATTGCAATGATAGGATTAAATACGCTGAAATCGAGTGCAATTATCATCAGTCTCCCGGTTGCATATAGTTACTGGCTTTGCTTCTCGCCCCGAGATCTCGAGTTCGAATCCATGTAATGCTATTTTTCTTTCTTTTTTTAATTCTTTTGTGTTTCTTTCTTTCTTTCCTTCCTTCCTTCTTTCTTTCTTTCTTTCTTTCTTTCTTTCTTTCTTTTTTCTTTCTTTCTTTCTTTCTTTTTTTCTTTTTTCTTTTTCCTTTATGTTGCCAATTTACATTTACATTTACCAATGAACTAAAGGGAAACAATTGTTTTGTTTTATGATTTTTTTTGTTATTTCAGTAGGTATTTTTAACTGATTGTACTCTATATTTCCAATATGATTTAATTTTGATTAGTTTTAAATTGTTTTAAAAGTGAATTTTGAGATAATGCGCTTATAATAGCAATCATGTGGCAAATATGCCTTAAATAATGCATATATTACAGCGTTTTGATACCTAAAATATTTAGTTTGACAAAAAATGTCAATTAAAGTAACCAAAAAATGCGCAATGTTATTTGTTTTAAATTAGTGAAAATCATGTCAATCGAGCAACGCGTTTGCGAGTTATGGTAATTTTACTGAAAGTAATAGATTATTTTTGTCTTCTTCAATACAATCAAGTGCAAATTTCCCTGGGACACTTGTTCATATTTCGCGCCCTCTGTTCAATAAAACCGGTCATATGAAGTTCACCATGTGATATTTTATTTGTATAGTTTCCAACCTATTTCGAATCCCCTCCCTCCCCCACCAACCAATGTTGGAGCAAAAATATAGGCCATTTAAAAAATGAGGCGTTTGGTATACAACATTGAATAAGGGGTGCGGGGAGGGTCATTGAACTATGAAAGTGTCCCAGCAAATTTGCACTTGATTGTATAGGGGATGCGAAAAATAATCTATTAATATCAATAAAATCGCCATAACTCTCGAACGCGTTGCTCGATTTTCATAATTTTTTCAGTGATGTCAAGATAATTTCATTATGCATTACATGATTAGCCAATTTTTAAAAAATGTATTAAAATAAACATTTTTTTGAATATCAAACCCTGCAATGCATGCATTTTTCAAGGAATATTTGACACATTGATTGCTTATATTAGAGTGGACATATAAATTCTCCTTTGGAAGAATTTACAAACATAAAAAAAGCAAACCAAATAAGAAATTAAGAAAATATAGAAATAAATAGAACAGAATCATGATGTTTGTCTCATCATTGATCTTTTAAACTCATTACCCTATTTCAAATGCTATTATCGGAATGCACGTTAAACTTTTTAATATAGGCCTTCAACTACCCATCACAGACACGCTAATTCAACGTAACAATGCCATGCCAAAAAGTGTATATACAATTATATACAATTACACATTTTAAATGGGCTTATTATTGGTATTCAAAAATAAAAAAGAGATAAAGAGCAGGATTTAAAAGTAAACATATCGGCGACAATGAGCTTCGAACCGTGGCCCTCATGATCAGAAGGCAGTAAGCAAACCACTACACTATGGTTGAGCCGTTGTTATTCATGCGAATTTATTTATAACAAGGATAACAAGAATTAATGACGCAATAACGGTCTACCAGAATAATATAACTTAAAAAGTAATATATCTTTATTTAACATTATGGTAGACCGTGCTCATTTGGCTTAAATGGAGGAATAATTACCAATAAACATATCAAAGTTAGGAAGGTATGTATAATGTGACCGTGTATATTCAAAATATACGTTAGATAAATGCTGAATACGACCAAAACATGAGTTTTAATGAATGATTTCATTGGATCGAAGCTCGATAACACAATACAGTAGCATTGCAATGATAGGATTAAATACGCTGAAATCGAGTGCAATTATCATCAGTCTCCCGGTTGCATATAGTTACTGGTTTTGCTTCTCGCCCCCGAGATCTCGAGTTCGAATCCATGTAATGCTATTTTTCTTTCTTTTTTTAATTCTTTTTGTGTTTCTTTCTTTCTTTCCTTCCTTCTTTCTTTCTTTCTTTCTTTCTTTTTTCTTTCTTTTTCTTTCTTTCTTTCTTTCTTTCTTTCTTTTTTCTTTTTCTTTTTCCTTTATGTTGCCAATTTACATTTACATTTACCAATGAACTAAAGGGAAACAATTGTTTTGTTTTATGATTTTTTTGTTATTTCAGTAGGTATTTTTAACTGATTGTACTCTATATTTCCAATATGATTTAATTTTGATTAGTTTTAAATTGTTTTAAAAGTGAATTTTGAGATAATGCGCTTATAATAGCAATCATGTGGCAAATATGCCTTAAATAATGCATATATTACAGCGTTTTGATACCTAAAAATATTTAGTTTGACAAAAAATGTCAATTAAAGTAACCAAAAATGCGCAATGTTATTTGTTTTAAATTAGTGAAAAATCATGTCAATCGAGCAACGCGTTTGCGAGTTATGGTAATTTTACTGAAAGTAATAGATTATTTTTTTTTTTTTTTTATACAATCAAGTGCAAATTTCCCTGGGACACTTGTTCATATTTCGCGCCCTCTGTTCAATAAAACCGGTCATATGAAGTTCACCATGTGATATTTTATTTGTATAGTTTCCAACCTATTTCGAATCCTCCCTCCCCACCAACCAATGTTGGAGCAAAAATATAGGCCATTTAAAAAATGAGGCGTTTGGTATACAACATTGAATAAGGGGTGTGGGAGGTCATTGAACTATGAAAGTGTCCCAGCAAATTTGCACTTGATTGTATAGGGATGCGAAAAATAATCTATTAATATCAATAAAATCGCCATAACTCTCGAACGCGTTGCTCGATTTTCATAATTTTTTCAGTGATGTCAAGATAATTTCATTATGCATTACATGATTAGCCAATTTTTAAAAAATGTATTAAAATAAACATTTTTTTTGAATATCAAACCCTGCAATGCATGCATTTTTCAAGGAATATTTGACACATTGATTGCTTATATTAGAGTGGACATATAAATTCTCCTTTGGAAGAATTTACAAACATAATAAAAGCAAACCAAATAAGAAATTAAGAAAATATAGAAATAAATAGAACAGAATCATGATGTTTGTCTCATCATTGATCTTTTAAACTCATTACCCTATTTCAAATGCTATTATCGGAATGCACGTTAAACTTTTTAATATAGGCCTTCAACTACCCATCACAGACACGCTAATTCAACGTAACAATGCCATGCCAAAAAGTGTATATACAATTATATACAATTACACATTTTAAATGGGCTTATTATTGGTATTCAAAAATAAAAAAGAGATAAAGAGCAGGATTTAAAAGTAAACATATCGGCGACAATGAGCTTCGAACCGTGGCCCTCATGATCAGAAGGCAGTAAGCAAACCACTACACTATGGTTGAGCCGTTGTTATTCATGCGAATTTATTTATAACAAGGATAACAAGAATTAATGACGCAATAACGGTCTACCAGAATAATATAACTTAAAAAGTAATATATCTTTATTTAACATTATGGTAGACCGTGCTCATTTGGCTTAAATGGAGGAATAATTACCAATAAACATATCAAAGTTAGGAAGGTATGTATAATGTGACCGTGTATATTCAAAATATACGTTAGATAAATGCTGAATACGACCAAAACATGAGTTTTAATGAATGATTTCATTGGATCGAAGCTCGATAACACAATACAGTAGCATTGCAATGATAGGATTAAATACGCTGAAATCGAGTGCAATTATCATCAGTCTCCCGGTTGCATATAGTTACTGGCTTTGCCTCTCGCCCCCGAGATCTCGCGTTCGAATCCATGTAATGCTATTTTTCTTTCTTTTTTTTAATTCTTTTTGTGTTTCTTTCTTTCTTTCCTTCCTTCTTTCTTTCTTTCTTTCTTTCTTTTTTCTTTCTTTCTTTCTTTCTTTCTTTCTTTCTTTCTTTCTTTTTTTCTTTTTCTTTTTTCCTTTATGTTGCCAATTTACATTTACATTTACCAATGAACTAAAGGGAAACAATTGTTTTGTTTTATGATTTTTTTGTTATTTCAGTAGGTATTTTTAACTGATTGTACTCTATATTTCCAATATGATTTAATTTTGATTAGTTTTAAATTGTTTTAAAAGTGAATTTTGAGATAATGCGCTTATAATAGCAATCATGTGGCAAATATGCCTTAAATAATGCATATATTACAGCGTTTTGATACCTAAAAATATTTAGTTTGACAAAAAAATGTCAATTAAAGTAACCAAAAAATGCGCAATGTTATTTGTTTTAAATTAGTGAAAAAAATCATGTCAATCGAGCAACGCGTTTGCGAGTTATGGTAATTTTACTGAAAGTAATAGATTATTTTTGTCTTCTTCAATACAATCAAGTGCAAATTTCCCTGGGACACTTGTTCATATTTCGCGCCCTCTGTTCAATAAAACCGGTCATATGAAGTTCACCATGTGATATTTTATTTGTATAGTTTCCAACCTATTTCGAATCCCCTCCCTCCCCCACCAACCAATGTTGGAGCAAAAATATAGGCCATTTAAAAATGAGGCGTTTGGTATACAACATTGAATAAGGGGTGCGGGGAGGGTCATTGAACTATGAAAGTGTCCCAGCAAATTTGCACTTGATTGTATAGGGATGCGAAAAATAATCTATTAATATCAATAAAATCGCCATAACTCTCGAACGCGTTGCTCGATTTTCATAATTTTTTCAGTGATGTCAAGATAATTTCATTATGCATTACATGATTAGCCAATTTTTAAAAAATGTATTAAAATAAACATTTTTTTGAATATCAAACCCTGCAATGCATGCATTTTTCAAGGAATATTTGACACATTGATTGCTTATATTAGAGTGGACATATAAATTCTCCTTTGGAAGAATTTACAAACATAATAAAAGCAAACCAAATAAGAAATTAAGAAAATATAGAAATAAATAGAACAGAATCATGATGTTTGTCTCATCATTGATCTTTTAAACTCATTACCCTATTTCAAATGCTATTATCGGAATGCACGTTAAACTTTTTAATATAGGCCTTCAACTACCCATCACAGACACGCTAATTCAACGTAACAATGCCATGCCAAAAAGTGTATATACAATTATATACAATTACACATTTTAAATGGGCTTATTATTGGTATTCAAAAATAAAAAAGAGATAAAGAGCAGGATTTAAAAGTAAACATATCGGCGACAATGAGCTTCGAACCGTGGCCCTCATGATCAGAAGGCAGTAAGCAAACCACTACACTATGGTTGAGCCGTTGTTATTCATGCGAATTTATTTATAACAAGGATAACAAGAATTAATGACGCAATAACGGTCTACCAGAATAATATAACTTAAAAAGTAATATATCTTTATTTAACATTATGGTAGACCGTGCTCATTTGGCTTAAATGGAGGAATAATTACCAATAAACATATCAAAGTTAGGAAGGTATGTATAATGTGACCGTGTATATTCAAAATATACGTTAGATAAATGCTGAATACGACCAAAACATGAGTTTTAATGAATGATTTCATTGGATCGAAGCTCGATAACACAATACAGTAGCATTGCAATGATAGGATTAAATACGCTGAAATCGAGTGCAATTATCATCAGTCTCCCGGTTGCATATAGTTACTGGCTTTGCTTCTCGCCCCGAGATCTCGAGTTCGAATCCATGTAATGCTATTTTTCTTTCTTTTTTTTAATTCTTTTTTGTGTTTCTTTCTTTCTTTCCTTCCTTCTTTCTTTCTTTCTTTCTTTCTTTCTTTCTTTTTTTTTCTTTCTTTCTTTCTTTCTTTCTTTTTTTTTTTTTTTCTTTTTCCTTTATGTTGCCAATTTACATTTACATTTACCAATGAACTAAAGGGAAACAATTGTTTTGTTTTATGATTTTTTTTGTTATTTCAGTAGGTATTTTTAACTGATTGTACTCTATATTTCCAATATGATTTAATTTTGATTAGTTTTAAATTGTTTTAAAAGTGAATTTTGAGATAATGCGCTTATAATAGCAATCATGTGGCAAATATGCCTTAAATAATGCATATATTACAGCGTTTTGATACCTAAAAATATTTAGTTTGACAAAAAATGTCAATTAAAGTAACCAAAAAATGCGCAATGTTATTTGTTTTAAATTAGTGAAAAAATCATGTCAATCGAGCAACGCGTTTGCGAGTTATGGTAATTTTACTGAAAGTAATAGATTATTTTTTTTTTTTTTCAATACAATCAAGTGCAAATTTCCCTGGGACACTTGTTCATATTTCGCGCCCTCTGTTCAATAAAACCGGTCATATGAAGTTCACCATGTGATATTTTATTTGTATAGTTTCCAACCTATTTCGAATCCCCCCCTCCCCCCACCAACCAATGTTGGAGCAAAAATATAGGCCATTAAAAAATGCGGCGTCTGGTATACAACATTGAATAAGGGGTGCAGGGAGGGTCATTGAACTATGAAAGTGTCCCAGCAAATTTGCACTTGATTGTATAGGGGATGCGAAAAAATAATCTATTAATATCAATAAAATCGCCATAACTCTCGAACGCGTTGCTCGATTTTCATAATTTTTTCAGTGATGTCAAGATAATTTCATTATGCATTACATGATTAGTTAATTTTTAAAAAATGTATTAAAATAAACATTTTTTTGAATATCAAACCCTGCAATGCATGCATTTTTCAAGGAATATTTGACACATTGATTGCTTATATTAGAGTGGACATATAAATTCTCCTTTGGAAGAATTTACAAACATAATAAAAGCAAACCAAATAAGAAATTAAGAAAATATAGAAATAAATAGAACAGAATCATGATGTTTGTCTCATCATTGATCTTTTAAACTCATTACCCTATTTCAAATGCTATTATCGGAATGCACGTTAAACTTTTTAATATAGGCCTTCAACTACCCATCACAGACACGCTAATTCAACGTAACAATGCCATGCAAAAAAGTGTATATACAATTATATACAATTACACATTTTAAATGTGCTTATTATTGGTATTCAAAAATAAAAAAGAGATAAAGAGCAGGATTTAAAAGTAAACATATCGGCGACAATGAGCTTCGAACCGTGGCCCTCATGATCAGAAGGCAGTAAGCAAACCACTACACTATGGTTGAGCCGTTGTTATTCATGCGAATTTATTTATAACAAGGATAACAAGAATTAATGACGCAATAACGGTCTACCAGAATAATATAACTTAAAAAGTAATATATCTTTATTTAACATTATGGTAGACCGTGCTCATTTGGCTTAAATGGAGGAATAATTACCAATAAACATATCAAAGTTAGGAAGGTAGGTATAATGTGACCGTGTATATTCAAAATATACGTTAGATAAATGCTGAATACGACCAAAACATGAGTTTTAATGAATGATTTCATTGGATCGAAGCTCGATAACACAATACAGTAGCATTGCAATGATAGGATTAAATACGCTGAAATCGAGTGCAATTATCATCAGTCTCCCGGTTGCATATAGTTACTGGCTTTGCTTCTCGCCCCGAGATCTCGAGTTCGAATCCATGTAATGCTATTTTTCTTTCTTTTTTTTTATTCTTTTTGTCTTTCTTTCTTTCTTTCCTTCCTTCTTTCTTTCTTTCTTTCTTTCTTTTTTCTTTTTTTTTCTTTTTCTTTCTTTCTTTCTTTTTTTTTTTTTTTTTTTTTTTTATGTTGCCAATTTACATTTACATTTACCAATGAACTAAAGGGAAACACTTGTTTTGTTTTATGATTTTTTTGTTATTTCAGTAGGTATTTTTAACTGATTGTACTCTATATTTCCAATATGATTTAATTTTGATTAGTTTTAAATTGTTTTAAAAGTGAATTTTGAGATAATGCGCTTATAATAGCAATCATGTGGCAAATATGCCTTAAATAATGCATATATTACAGCGTTTTGATACCTAAAATATTTAGTTTGACAAAAAATGTCAATTAAAGTAACCAAAAAATGCGCAATGTTATTTGTTTTAAATTAGTGAAAAATCATGTCAATCGAGCAACGCGTTTGCGAGTTATGGTAATTTTACTGAAAGTAATAGATTATTTTTGTCTTCTTCAATACAATCAAGTGCAAATTTCCCTGGGACACTTGTTCATATTTCGCGCCCTCTGTTCAATAAAACCGGTCATATGAAGTCACCATGTGATATTTTATTTGTATAGTTTCCAACCTATTTCGAATCCCTCCCTCCCCACCAACCAATGTTGGAGCAAAAATATAGGCCATTTAAAAAATGAGGCGTTTGGTATACAACATTGAATAAGGGGTGCAGGGAGGGTCATTGAACTATGAAAGTGTCCCAGCAAATTTGCACTTGATTGTATATGGGATGCGAAAAAATAATCTATTAATATCAATAAAATCGCCATAACTCTCGAACGCGTTGCTCGATTTTCATAATTTTTTCAGTGATGTCAAGATAATTTCATTATGCATTACATGATTAGCTAATTTTTAAAAATGTATTAAAATAAACATTTTTTGAATATCAAACCCTGCAATGCATGCATTTTTCAAGGAATATTTGACACATTGATTGCTTATATTAGAGTGGACATATAAATTCTCCTTTGGAAGAATTTACAAACATAATAAAAGCAAACCAAATAAGAAATTAAGAAAATATAGAAATAAATAGAACAGAATCATGATGTTTGTCTCATCATTGATCTTTTAAACTCATTACCCTATTTCAAATGCTATTATCGGAATGCACGTTAAACTTTTTAATATAGGCCTTCAACTACCCATCACAGACACGCTAATTCAACGTAACAATGCCATGCCAAAAAGTGTATATACAATTATATACAATTACACATTTTAAATGTGCTTATTATTGGTATTCAAAAATAAAAAAAGAGATAAAGAGCAGGATTTAAAAGTAAACATATCGGCGACAATGAGCTTCGAACCGTGGCCCTCATGATCAGAAGGCAGTAAGCAAACCACTACACTATGGTTGAGCCGTTGTTATTCATGCGAATTTATTTATAACAAGGATAACAAGAATTAATGACGCAATAACGGTCTACCAGAATAATATAACTTAAAAAGTAATATATCTTTATTTAACATTATGGTAGACCGTGCTCATTTGGCTTAAATGGAGGAATAATTACCAATAAACATATCAAAGTTAGGAAGGTATGTATAATGTGACCGTGTATATTCAAAATATACGTTAGATAAATGCTGAATACGACCAAAACATGAGTTTTAATGAATGATTTCATTGGATCGAAGCTCGATAACACAATACAGTAGCATTGCAATGATAGGATTAAATACGCTGAAATCGAGTGCAATTATCATCAGTCTCCCGGTTGCATATAGTTACTGGCTTTGCTTCTCCCCCCCGAGACTTCAATTTCGATTCCTTGTAATCCTATTTTCCTTTCTTTCTTTCTTCCTTCCTTCTTTCTTTCTTTCTTTCTTTTTTTTCTTTCTTTTTCTTTCTTTCTTTCTTTCTTTTTTCTTTTTCTTTTTTCCTTTATGTTGCCAATTTACATTTACATTTACCAATGAACTAAAGGGAAACAATTGTTTTGTTTTATGATTTTTTTGTTATTTCAGTAGGTATTTTTAACTGATTGTACTCTATATTTCCAATATGATTTAATTTTGATTAGTTTTAAATTGTTTTAAAAGTGAATTTTGAGATAATGCGCTTATAATAGCAATCATGTGGCAAATATGCCTTAAATAATGCATATATTACAGCGTTTTGATACCTAAAATATTTAGTTTGACAAAAAATGTCAATTAAAGTAACCAAAAAATGCGCAATGTTATTTGTTTTAAATTAGTGAAATAATCATGTCAATCGAGCAACGCGTTTGCGAGTTATGGTAATTTTACTGAAAGTAATAGATTATTTTTTGTCTTCTTCAATACAATCAAGTGCAAATTTCCCTGGGACACTTGTTCATATTTCGCGCCCTCTGTTCAATAAAACCGGTCATATGAAGTTCACCATGTGATATTTTATTTGTATAGTTTCCAACCTATTTCGAATCCTCTCCTCCCCACCAACCAATGTTGGAGCAAAAATATAGGCCATTTAAAAAATGAGGCGTTTGGTATACAACATTGAATAAGGGGTGCGGGGAGGGTCATTGAACTATGAAAGTGTCCCAGCAAATTTGCACTTGATTGTATAGGGGATGCGAAAAATAATCTATTAATATCAATAAAATCGCCATAACTCTCGAACGCGTTGCTCGATTTTCATAATTTTTCAGTGATGTCAAGATAATTTCATTATGCATTATTTTATTAGCTAATTTTTAAAAAATGTATTAAAATAAACATTTTTTTGAATATCAAACCCTGCAATGCATGCATTTTTCAAGGAATATTTGACACATTGATTGCTTATATTAGAGTGGACATATAAATTCTCCTTTGGAAGAATTTACAAACATAATAAAAGCAAACCAAATAAGAAATTAAGAAAATATAGAAATAAATAGAACAGAATCATGATGTTTGTCTCATCATTGATCTTTTAAACTCATTACCCTATTTCAAATGCTATTATCGGAATGCACGTTAAACTTTTTAATATAGGCCTTCAACTACCCATCACAGACACGCTAATTCAACGTAACAATGCCATGCCAAAAAGTGTATATACAATTATATACAATTACACATTTTAAATGGGCTTATTATTGGTATTCAAAAATAAAAAGAGATAAAGAGCAGGATTTAAAAGTAAACATATCGGCGACAATGAGCTTCGAACCGTGGCCCTCATGATCAGAAGGCAGTAAGCAAACCACTACACTATGGTTGAGCCGTTGTTATTCATGCGAATTTATTTATAACAAGGATAACAAGAATTAATGACGCAATAACGGTCTACCAGAATAATATAACTTAAAAAGTAATATATCTTTATTTAACATTATGGTAGACCGTGCTCATTTGGCTTAAATGGAGGAATAATTACCAATAAACATATCAAAGTTAGGAAGGTATGTATAATGTGACCGTGTATATTCAAAATATACGTTAGATAAATGCTGAATACGACCAAAACATGAGTTTTAATGAATGATTTCATTGGATCGAAGCTCGATAACACAATACAGTAGCATTGCAATGATAGGATTAAATACGCTGAAATCGAGTGCAATTATCATCAGTCTCCCGGTTGCATATAGTTACTGGTTTTGCTTCTCGCCCCGAGATCTCGAGTTCGAATCCATGTAATGCTATTTTTCTTTCTTTTTTTAATTCTTTTTGTTTTCTTTCTTTCTTTCCTTCCTTCTTTCTTTCTTTCTTTCTTTCTTTCTTTCTTTCTTTCTTTCTTTCTTTTTTCTTTTTTCTTTTTTCCTTTATGTTGCCAATTTACATTTACATTTACCAATGAACTAAAGGGAAACAATTGTTTTGTTTTATGATTTTTTTTGTTATTTCAGTAGGTATTTTTAACTGATTGTACTCTATATTTCCAATATGATTTAATTTTGATTAGTTTTAAATTGTTTTAAAATTGAATTTTGAGTTAATGCGCTTATAATAGCAATCATGTGGCAAATATGCCTTAAATAATGCATATATTACAGCGTTTTGATACCTAAAATATTTAGTTTGACAAAAAATGTCAATTAAAGTAACCAAAAAATGCGCAATGTTATTTGTTTTAAATTAGTGAAAAATCATGTCAATCGAGCAACGCGTTTGCGAGTTATGGTAATTTTACTGAAAGTAATAGATTATTTTTTTTTTTCTTCAATACATGTATAGGGGATGCGAAAAAATAATCTATTAATATCAATAAAATCGCCATAACTCTCGAACGCGTTGCTCGATTTTCATAATTTTTTCAGTGATGTCAAGATAATTTCATTATGCATTACATGATTAGCTAATTTTTAAAAAATGTATTAAAATAAACATTTTTTTGAATATCAAACCCTGCAATGCATGCATTTTTCAAGGAATATTTGACACATTGATTGCTTATATTAGAGTGGACATATAAATTCTCCTTTGGAAGAATTTACAAACATAATAAAAGCAAACCAAATAAGAAATTAAGAAAATATAGAAATAAATAGAACAGAATCATGATGTTTGTCTCATCATTGATCTTTTAAACTCATTACCCTATTTCAAATGCTATTATCGGAATGCACGTTAAACTTTTTAATATAGGCCTTCAACTACCCATCACAGACACGCTAATTCAACGTAACAATGCCATGCCAAAAAGTGTATATACAATTATATACAATTACACATTTTAAATGGGCTTATTATTGGTATTCAAAAATAAAAAAGAGATAAAGAGCAGGATTTAAAAGTAAACATATCGGCGACAATGAGCTTCGAACCGTGGCCCTCATGATCAGAAGGCAGTAAGCAAACCACTACACTATGGTTGAGCCGTTGTTATTCATGCGAATTTATTTATAACAAGGATAACAAGAATTAATGACGCAATAACGGTCTACCAGAATAATATAACTTAAAAAGTAATATATCTTTATTTAACATTATGGTAGACCGTGCTCATTTGGCTTAAATGGAGGAATAATTACCAATAAACATATCAAAGTTAGGAAGGTATGTATAATGTGACCGTGTATATTCAAAATATACGTTAGATAAATGCTGAATACGACCAAAACATGAGTTTTAATGAATGATTTCATTGGATCGAAGCTCGATAACACAATACAGTAGCATTGCAATGATAGGATTAAATACGCTGAAATCGAGTGCAATTATCATCAGTCTCCCGGTTGCATATAGTTACTGGCTTTGCTTCTCGCCCCGAGATCTCGAGTTCGAATCCATGTAATGCTATTTTTCTTTCTTTTTTTAATTCTTTTTGTGTTTCTTTCTTTCTTTCCTTCCTTCTTTCTTTCTTTCTTTCTTTCTTTTTTCTTTCTTTTTTCTTTCTTTCTTTCTTTCTTTTTTCTTTTTCTTTTTTCCTTTATGTTGCCAATTTACATTTACATTTACCAATGAACTAAAGGGAAACAATTGTTTTGTTTTATGATTTTTTTGTTATTTCAGTAGGTATTTTTAACTGATTGTACTCTATATTTCCAATATGATTTAATTTTGATTAGTTTTAAATTGTTTTAAAAGTGAATTTTGAGATAATGCGCTTATAATAGCAATCATGTGGCAAATATGCCTTAAATAATGCATATATTACAGCGTTTTGATACCTAAAAATATTTAGTTTGACAAAAAAATGTCAATTAAAGTAACCAAAAAATGCGCAATGTTATTTGTTTTAAATTAGTGAAAAAATCATGTCAATCGAGCAACGCGTTTGCGAGTTATGGTAATTTTACTGAAAGTAATAGATTATTTTTGTCTTCTTCAATACAATCAAGTGCAAATTTCCCTGGGACACTTGTTCATATTTCGCGCCCTCTGTTCAATAAAACCGGTCATATGAAGTTCACCATGTGATATTTTATTTGTATAGTTTCCAACCTATTTCGAATCCCTCCCACCCCCACCAACCAATGTTGGAGCAAAAATAAAGGCCATTTAAAAAATGAGGCGTTTGGTATACAACATTGAATAAGGGGTGCGGGGAGGGTCATTGAACTATGAAAGTGTCCCAGCAAATTTGCACTTGATTGTAGGCCTACCAAGAAAAGCGCCAGGGACACGAGGGAATCCTTAAACTATCATTATGCTGCATTCTGCACCCTACAACTTACATGACTAAGGCAAGGCTCATTTATGACATTTTTTTCGTCATCTATTGTAAGGTTTTCATCTGTAATTTTTGAATGTGATGTGTGATTTTTATCAAATAAAAAGTAAATGAAAGCTGAATGTTTACGTATAGGGGCCTAAATATAAGATATTTTGTATACCTTAATAAAATTCACAAATGTACATTTTACTACTGGTGTAACACTGTACCCTTAAATACCGGTATTTAGCTTAGTCTGAATCACAGCCTTAATCTGATTTTAATACTATTGTGTAAATTACTCGTGCATCTCATGCATGTGTAAAATACTAATTGACGACAATCTCATAAGAAATCCACTATGCGCATTGCCAATACATACTGTGAATACGATATTATCTGGGGCTTCTGGGAATGAGTTACAACGTGACGTCACTGTGGCTGCGTTCTCCAAACAACAACTATTGCCATGACAGTAAACATCATGCCTGCCGAAATTTGCAACCTTTTATCACCGTAAATGTTTGATTTCAGCCTTTGGTAAGTTATTTATATGCAAGAATATTAAGTAATGATACCACATGGTACCGTATTAAAAAAAATAACGTGATGACAAGAAGAGGAATTAATAAGCTTACAACCGTGATCATCTGTTGGTCATGTTATATTTTTTCACATGATGAAAATTCCAACACATGAACATGACCAACAGATGATACAAGCGAATCAAGCCTGCCGATACGTCTATTGTTATTATAGCACTTCTCATGAATATTAATAACATTCTCAATGACCTGGCCTGTCTCACTACAACATGACAATCACTTTGCACTTGAGATAGTTGAATGGTTCTTGACTATCACCCCACACAGTGATCAAGTTATACTAGTCTGGAATATTGAAAAAAATAAAATGAAATAAAACTAAATTAAATAGTTTGGAAAAGAATATTGAAATAATTATAATACTTAACTAGTAAACTAAATTGAAAAAAAAAGAATAGAACAGAATAAAATTGAATAAAATTAAACAAAACTAAACTAAAAAAGGAATAGAAAAGAATAAAAAAAACTGCAATCCCAGACTGCAATATAATAAATAAATAAATAAATAAATAAATAAATAAATAAATCTAAATAAACATTAAATAAATAAATAGGGCCTAAAACTTAAGCCTAGGCCTATGGTTTTTTAATGAATAAAATAAACATTAAAATAAATAAATAAGTTTTGTAAAAACAAAAACAACTATGTCCTATTTATAATATGCGGTTAAGAAAATATACTTAATATATTAGCCAAGACACAAATTACACAGTATTTACTAAACAAATAAAACTTAAAAAAAAATATTAAAAATAAATAAACGAGTTTAAATAGGCCTACATGTATATAGAATAATAAAAATAAACATTAAAAAAGATAATAAGTATCTAAATAAATAAATGCAGAAAATGTTCATTCGAAAATGTCTATTAAAATATTTAATTAATTAATTAATCAAGAAATAAATAAATACATATTAACTTCATTTTATTTGTGTGCCGCGGGTGTGAGCATGGCAAGTGCTGCCCATACGTTGACATGCAGAAAACATTCAATTGATTGCTTTACAGGAAGTGAGGATGTGGTATTAATATTCATGAGTAGTATTGTAATAACAGTAGACGTATCGGCAGGCTTGATTCGCTTGTCAGATGATGAACATGAAGTACAGTTTCTGCCAAGCAAAGAAGAACGGCAGTTGTTCATGTACATTTTGAGAGCGCGCAAAGCGTAAACGTAGAAGTCTGAAGTGGGCTTCTTGCTTGAGCAGTGTGCGATTTAGAAAAAAAAATTGCAGGCACATCAATTAGGTGTAGCCTAGGTATCCCAGGTGAATTCAAATTTGCCATCAAACTGCATCATTTTATATATATCAAATTAAAGCCCTTGAGTAAAGAAAGCCAACACTGAAAACCTTTTTGTCATAGCACTTTCCGTAGCAAAGTTACGGTACATCTTGTCAAAGATTGACTTTCATCAAAAAGATTCTGCTAGCAAAATTCCCCAAAACAGCATTACGGGGGTGTTTCTAGATATTAGTTTCATGACGATAGCACCTTTTTTAATGGAACTGCTATCAAAATCTCTCTGAAATTCCATGTGCGAGTCTCTCATCACCAAAAAAAATCACATACGTTTGGGTCAAGTGAAGTATAGACAACATATTTATGAAGGTTTCCTTCTTAAAAAGCTTCTTTTTAATTTCAATGTAAATTTGTATTGCCGGTTTAGGCCATTTTGACTGACTAACAAATGTGTTAACTGAGGTTTCCCTGTGATACCTAAATTAGGTATGCTGCCTACATTGTAGGCTAGGTGAATTCAAATTTGCCATCAAACTGCATCATTTTATATCAAATTAAAGCCCTTGAGTAAACAAAGCCAAAACTGAAAACCTTTTTTTCATAGCACTTTCCGTAGCAAAGTTACATCTTGTCAAAGATTGACTTTCATCAAACAATGTCAAAAAGATTCAGCTACCAAAATTCCCCAAAACGGCATTTCGGGGGTGTTTCTAGATCTTAGTCTCATTATGATAGCAGCTTTTTTAATGGAACTGCTATCAAAATCCTCTAAAATTCCATGTGCGAAAGTGACTTAGCACCATAAAAATCATATATTTGGGTCAAGTGAAGTAACATATTTATGTAGGTTTCCTTCTTCGGCCAGTTGTTTTAAATTTCTATGTAAAAATGCATTGACATTGTCGGCGAATTTGGCTGACTAGCAAATGTGTTTGCCTGGCATACCTACATCAATGGTGTAGGTATGCTATTGTTATACGTCGAACAACTGAATACAAGCACAACGTATGGACCAATTTATTTTTGTAAACATTTTTAATAGGCCTATAACAAAATGTATATTTCGTACAAATTGTACAACTATAGTTTCTACCCTATGACCTATAAAAGTTACCTGTTATCAAAGTGTCCGCAAAAAAATGGTCATCACAAGTATCTTTGATGCTGAAAACTAAGGATATTCACGCAGGGACAGGCCAAAAACCTTACCTCGATCGTAAAATCCAGCCGATGCATGTCATAAATAATTCATTATCCCATTGTGTAAATGTCACTGATTGTGTCCATGTATTGTTATACAGTGTAGCACCTGCGATCTCGCGCGAGAGCAGTTATCAAGCTGAGTCATTCCATGTCAAATCAACCAATTTGGTGAAAATCTTGGCAGGTCACCCCCTCAGATTTGGCTGAAAATCATTTCTAGCATACCTCTATGGCAATAATGAACACATGGAAAAAATAAGCGCTCAACTCCAAGCGGTTTCGGAGATACGGCTTGTCAAAATTTCACCCAGACCCCCCCTTTTTGCTCTTGTGAGTCGCGTCGTTGAATTTGTCGCATTTTGGAACACTCATATTTTGTCTTTAGGAAAAAGATATTAAGCTGAAAATTGCTACCTCGAGTGACTTTCACCCAAATAAGCAGAATCTGGCCTTAATAACAGTGTAGTGCTTCCACTTTAAAAGTTATGGGTCTCCCAAAACCCCTTTTCGTTTTGTCATATTTCACTGTGTACGGTTTCCAGAGCCCACTCGTACTCTTAAATAGATATCAGAGAATGTTCAAACTTCACATTTATGCTTAATAGGCCAATATCTCTCCCCTGAAACAATAACAGACCATTGACACCTTTAATTAGGTATTGGCTTGGACCCAAAGTTTGCTCTGCAAAATGAAATCCTGAAAACACCGCGCCTAGTCAGTTGACCTTTGACCCTGCAGATGAAATCCGACACACTTGAAACTTACACAACACATACTTAAACATTTGATATCTACCTATACCAAATCTTAACTATGTAACTCCACCCCTTCTTGGTTAGAGTGGATTATGAAATTTAGGTATTTTGCCAAATTTTACACACATTGATATAGGATGCTGGCTAATCTCTGTCAAAAAAGTGTGAACTTTGTGAATTTTGAAAAGTGGAGTTACAAAGCTAAGATTTGGTACAGATGTAGAATAAGTGTTTAAGCATTCATGGTGTAAGTTTCAAGTTTGTCGGAATTCATCTGCTGGGTCAGGGCCTGTTTCAAAATTGTCGTAATCATGTCGGACGGAATTTGATAGCAAATATGGCTGTCATTTTTGTTCCAGAAGTACTGGACTGGTTTTATTTTACATGGGTATGGATATGGTACATAGCTATCATGCTATGGCAGTATTGTCTGAAAAATCCTTGATGGCTTCGTGTAGGGCGGGAAAAAGTGACCATGTCGGACGGAATCGATAGAAATGGGGTTCCCAGGCTTTTGACATTCAAATTGATATTCTATTGAAAGTTACAACAATATCTTATAAAGTCCTGCCAAATAGTCAAAGGAACATTCATAAATTAAATTTCTCATACAATCTTTATTCAACAATCATTGTCATGGAAACGGCAACATCTCAAAAATGGGCCATGTCGGACGGATTGCATCATGTCGGACGGAATGAAATGTTGACTTTTTTAGCAACTTCTCAAAATTTAATATTTTTTACCTGCATTATAAAGATAAGGTCATGTACTAATGCTGTATATACTTTAAAAGTATTGACCTCTATTTATTAAAGATGTAATAATGGAAATATTGACAAATTCCATCCGACATGCTAGATTCCGTCCGACATGATAATGAATTGAAAATTGGTCCCCAACTTGCTTAATTTTGAAACTTACTTCTTAGAAATGAAGTTACAATACATTTTATGTAAGATTCATATCTATTCTTTCATAAAATAAACTTTTTCTTATGAAAACAACAAGATTTCTTAACTATTTTGACGTTTTTTCATGGGTATACAAAAACACAAGCATGTCGGACGGATTATTTGGAAACAATTAACAAGGGCTCCTTGAGCACTTATATTTCAATTGTTTTATTTTTTTGTACTTACACAATAAATACACACCTTATTTAGTTAATCAAACTAAACAATTAAAACCATATGTCATCAACTTCAGACTTCTTGCTATTTTAAAAATGTAAACACTGAATTTTCCGTCCGACATGCATGAATTTTCTTTTCTAAGAAGTGTTTCCTGTAAAAAACTACTCAAAATTTTATTTATTTATTCCTGTGAAGTATCCATGAATTTAATGTAGAAAATGAATCAATAGTTGTTTTAGTCAATTACCTTTAAAAAATGGACAGATTAAGGGCTACATGAAAACCAGCATGTCGGACGGAACTGTTTACAAGGGCACATTTTGCATTGGCCCCATGCAGGATAATGGCATATTTCCCACTTAAAAATGACCAGTTTCATCACGTGTACTTTCCTGCAGTCTGATTGAACAAAAGTAGGATGTTCTGTACAATGTACACGATATGCCAATTAGCCTAGGATAAGGCTAATGAAGTGAAATGATTAGTTTCCAATCACATTTTTTTCAGTGAAATATGAGGTCATGATTTCGTTATTCATTATTTTGGAAAATTTCATTATTGTCAAAACCTTTGTTTATATGGCTATTACCTAGATATTGTTGATGAAAGACCATCTCAAAACAGGTATTAATGCTAAGATCATCATTACAGACATTTTGCAACAGATTTAAAAAATCTGAATTTGGGTTTTTTTAAAGTGCTTACAATTTTGTAGGCACTTGAAACATGACGAGGTAACCCTTAAAATTCCATTATTTACTACATCCTCTACCTACAACTAAGGAAAAATGCTGATTATGATCAGCAGGGGATGTAAGATATTTTGAGAGTTTCAATTTTGGTTATTGCCATCTCAATTTGCAGATAATTGACTTTTTTATAAAAAATAATGAAAGTTTCGGTCAAATTGAAAAGGCGATGCGGGCGGGTGACGGGAAACTAAGAATCAACTTTCATTAGCCTAATCTGTGCAGAACAAGATGTACATGCAGCACATAATTATGTGCAGACTGCAAATACATGCTTTGCACAGGGCACTGTGGAATGAGCAGTCTTTCTGGCTTCTTTTACATTATTTTGTGTAATTGTAAAGATACCAGTATCAGGCAAAATGAGCTTCTGATCGATGTAGATTTTAGCGAAAACTATGTTTAAAACAAACAAAAACATGCCATACCTGAGACCATAATACCCGCCTCGAGTCTCCATACACTCAGAGTGGCTATTTTGGCTATGAGTCATTTAGTCTATAGTGGCATTTATTTCTTCAACATTTACATAATAAACTGACATGCATGCACTTTATGTTTTCTTCTCTGTGTACATTGTACAGTGTAGTGAGTGTGTCGGCCTACACATGTATTTGAAGCGGTAACTTGTTAGCTAAAATTTCAAATTTCAATGTACTTGAGGCCCTACATCAGGGCCCTTAGTTATCATGAAAAGTGTTGGGATTTAAAATTACAGACTACTAATCTATTTTCAATTACACAAAATAATGTAAAAAAGTCAGTAATTGGAATTAAAATATGAGCTTGTAAACCTTCACAGTGAACACACAGTGTAAGCAGACATGTGTGAGCAGATTAGAAGCCAGAAAAACTGCTACATGTACACCTTGTTCTGCACAAATGACAGATTATCCTAGGCTAATTTGCATATCGTGTACATTGTACAGAACATCCTACTTTTGTCCAATCAGACTGCAGGAAAGTACATGTGATGAAACTGGTCATTTTAAGTGGGAAATATGCCATTATCCTGCATGGGGCAATGCAAAATGTGCCCTTAGAAGAATTCATCCGACATGCTGGTTTTCATGTCGGACGGAAAAAAATGTTGACCTTAATTTGTCCAATAAGTAATTGACTAAAACAACTATTGATTCATTTTCTACATTAAATTCATGGATACTTCACAGGAATAAATAAATAAAATTTTGAGTAGTTTTTAAAGGAAAAACTTATTGGAAAATTCATGCATGTCGGACGGAAAATTTAGTGTTTACATTTCTAAAATTGCAAGAAATCTTAAGTTGATGACATATGGTTTTAATTTTTATATTTATCAACTTAGTAAGGTGTATATTTATTGTGCAAGTACAAAAAATAAAACAATTGAATTATAAGTGCTCAAGGAGCCCCTGTTATTTGTTTCCAAAAATTCGTCCGACATGCTTATGTTTTTTGTATACCTGTGAAAAACATCAAAATAATTAAGAAATTTTGTAGTTTTCACAAGAAAAATGTTATTTTATGAAAGGATAGATATGAATCTTACATAAAATGTACTGTAACTTCATTTAGAAGGAAGTTTCAAAATTGAGCAAGTTGATGACCCATTTTGAAACAGGCCCGTCAAAGGTCAACTGGCGCGGGCGGTGTTTTCAGGATTTCATTCTGCGGAGCAAACTTTGGGTCCAAGCCACAATTTAATTAAACTAGGTATCAGTGGTCTGTTCTTGTTTCAGGGGAAAGATATTGGCCTATTAAGCATTTTTATGAAGTTTGAACATTCTCTGATATTTATTTAAGAGTACGAGTGGGGTCTGGAAACTGAACACGGTGAAATATGACAAAACGAAAAGGGGTTTTGGGAGACCCATAACTTTTGAAGTGGAAGAACTACACTGTTTTTAAGGCCAGATTCTGCTTATTTGGGTGAAAGTCACTCTAGGTAGCAATTTTCAGCTTAATATCTTTTTCCATAAGTCAAAATATGAGTGTTCCAAAATGCGACAAATTCAATGATGCGACTCGCGAGAACAAAAAGGGGGGGTCTGGGTGAAATTTTGACAAGCCGTATCTCCGAAACCGCTTGGAGTTGAGCGCTAATTTTTTCCATGTGTTCATTATTGCCATAGAGGTATGCTAGAAATGAATTTCAGCAAAATCTGAGGGGGTGACCTGCCAACCTATTGGTTGATTTGACATGGAATGACTCAGCTGAAGTTATCACGCTGACTGGCTTAGCAATTATCAAAGTAGTTTTATAAACCAATCAGGTTAGACGTACTTTACTGGCGAGTCACATTAATTAATACCGTAAAAGGCCGTCGCGTTCATTGATTGGCTTACGATTTCAAAGAATGGCTTTTGCAACCAATCACAATACGGGTTATATGATGCCCGTCGGAAATTTTGCATACGTCCACGATGACATCATGCCCCAGTGCCACGACTCACGAGGCTGGCTTCTCTGCGAACGCGAGCGAGTGGTATAAAGTCAGTTTCACACCTGTGATTTAATGGAGCACATCCACAGCGCATTTGACAGATAAAAATGGAATTGGCAATTCTGAGCCAATATATATATATATACGGTACATAACTTTTGTTACCAGTGTGTAGCTATTTTTTTGAGAAAAATGCAAAATCAGTCACAGAATTTATCAGGGGGTGTAGTACCACCTTTAACATCCATTGATAAATGCAGTGAATTCTTATAATTCTTATTATGTTTTTTCAGTTTGTAAACCATCTTGTACCTACATCACCAAGACCAAAGTTGACTAGAGATTCAACCATCTTCACCAGTGGGGTATCCTTTATGGAGTCCTCATACGCTGGAGATGCTGCCTTTTTGACTCCGAAGAGGAAGACCAAGGACCCAACCTGAAAGGCGAATACAACCGTGGAAGCACCCCTCCTTCTCATCGCTCCGCTGCCAAACAATCTCAAATCGGTAACCCCTCGGCGGGGTCATCTACAACCTCAGGGCATTACTCCTCCGACTCCAACATGTCGAAAACCAAAGAAACTCCATCAAGAGATGCATTTGATTCAACTTTTTCAAGGGCAAGATCGCCGTCTGCACGTACCAGAACACCATCTGGGTCGTCTCACAGGTACTCGGATTCCTTTGATTCGGAAGATTCCTGGGGACTCCAGAAGTGGATCCCCAACAAGATCTAGAAGAGCAGTGAGAAAAGGCAATGCAGGGGTTTCGGGAAGGAGATTTGATAGTGGAACCAGCAGGGACAGCAGACCATCAACTTTTAGAAGTGTTAACAGTAGCGGCTATGGACGGACAAATAAAAAAGGTAAGTGATAGGTTAGACTTGATAAGAGTCCATGCTAATGAAATCGCAGAAGCATGAGTAATATTTTCAACTTCAAGAAATTATAAAATCAGTGATATTTTTGCCATATAAATAGAGAGTAAAAAAACCAAATTTTTCTCATCAATTTGGAATGGACTATAAATAAATTTTTACATTGTAATAAGAATGCAATCATTATTTTAATTATTATAATATTATTATTATTAATTATTTTTTAATTACATGTTTGTTTGTTTGTTTGTTTAAACATTCGCTCCGTGTGGAGACACGCTTGGGTCCTGATGGGACCAGGCTCAAACAAAATGCTCAAGCTAGGCTAAAAAGCCTATGGCCATGTGTTGTGAACTCGCCGACTTTGCGTCACACCTTGATTTTTCTGTCACGATGCACCTTTTTTGGTATCAATGGTCATATCTGGAAATCTATACACCCTATGATAGTAAAAGTATACATTTTTGGAAAGCTATTGGTCCAAGGAACCTAAAAATTGTATCAGAATTAGTGTAGGGTATATGTGAAAAGAAATAATGTAAAAAATGCAAGCCCATTTTATATTTTTGATGAAACTTACTTGGGGTACTGGTTTTCATTCATGTGTACCCCTCCATCAATTCTTAATGCAGTTTTGAAAAGTTCAGACCATTAGCTTTCTGATGATATAGGGCTTTATGATAGTAAACCAATGTGTATTTCAGAAAATGGCTGGTGGAATTTTATACCGATTCAACCCATCAGTCGAGTACATTTTGAAAAATATTTTCTTAGGGTGTACACTAATTTCAAGTGCATTTTTGGATTCCTTGAGCCAAGAGCTTTCCAAAAATGTATACTTTTGCTATCCTAGGGGGTATACTTTTAAAAATACAGCGATGGTAATCTCTATCAGCATATTGCGCTTGAAAATTTGGGTTTACCGTGTAGAGAATAGGGACAAATTTGTAAGTCATGTGACTTACCTGTGACTACCAGTTAGTCTCCTCCGCAGCCAGTTTGGTTACGCTCCCTCCACACAAACAGTCTGCCAATTGCCACTTATAACGCCGTTTCTGATTTGCTACATGATTGTAGCCGTAGAGCTGTACATACGGGAACTTGATTGACCTCACTCAGCTGGCGAGATGGCAGGTCAAAATTGCTCATGAATAATAAAGTAGCCGTCTCAGCCGATCGACCAATTGAAAGCTTTGTTTGACGTCAAGCTGGATGACGTCGGCAGAAAACCGTTAGCGAATCAAAAAGGACCAGTTCGTGATCATTGGCAGCAGTGTTGACTCTCTCTGGAAATTGGGTGCGCCAAATGACACATTTTCTTCCCAAATTGGCCCAATTTTGGCCCAGTAATTCCCTAAATTCACTAATTTTAATACAGCATTACACATTTTTGTGAGACAAAAATAATTTTCACTGGGCCAAAATTGAGACATACGGCCTCTGAGTAAACACTGATTGGCAGACTGTTTGTGTGGAGTGAGCGGAACCAAACTGGCTGCTGTGGAGACTAACTACCAGTCCTCTCATTTTCTTAAAAGAAAGTTAAGGTATTTAAATGTTTACATGGACAACTAAGCTATCTTTTGATACCAAATTTATAGTAATAAGGACACATTTGAAGTACATAATGAACAATTTTACAATTGTGTGCACTTAAAATACAAACTACCCATAGAGTTTGTACATGAGTGCACCGCTGCCACATGCACCGCTGCCACCACCACCCCTGACTTGGTCAATTGGATTGGGTGCCATTCTGCCAATGTTCAAGATATCTTAATGAAATTGTCCATAGTTACTAATCAATATCTTAGCCTTCATTTGATACCAAATTTACTGTCATACCTATATTTTTTCCAAAGATACTCTCCAAAAACAAAATGATCACAGTGAAAAGTGTGACGCCACCACCCTTTTTGGGTGTTGAGTTCAAAACCCATGGCCATATATAAACATGCTGGCCTGTATGGAAAGAGAAGTGAGAAACAGATTTGAAGACAAAGAACAAGGAAAAGAAGGCCACTCCCAACAATCAAGTTAACAATTTTACTGTCAGCCTTTGGGTCAAGAGAAAGGAAGTGCTTAATCCAATCGCAACTGCCACTGGGCTGATCATGTAATTTATTAACACTCATACAAAGATTCTTGTCATTCTGGGTATCCAGACTCTATTTTTTGATTTATTTTGTTTGATGACTGTTCCATTCAACTTGGCGAAATCTCGTTGAATGGGACAGTCCATTTTTCACCTCATAAAACATTTCTTACCATTGCACTCATAAGCATTCGTATACTATTTTTAGGTCCCCAGAAAACTCAACAGAAGAAAGGGCGTGGCAGAGGGCGAGCCAATAGCAATGCCAGCTCGGCACAGAACACTCCACGCGGAGGAAACGAAACCACACGCCGCATGCTGTCAGCGAAAGGTCACACCATCAACAGGATACGAAATGAGTACGAAGTCCTGAAATCCAAGCATGATGAACTACAGAGGGAGTTCAAACTGCAGAAAGAACTGCACAGGAAAAACAATCGTGAACTGGACAGGTACACTAAGCAAGAGGAGTCGTTGCCTACGATAATGAAGTCGCAGAATTCGGAACTCGAACACTATAGGAAAAAATGCCAGGCTTACAGGGATAAAGAGAGGCAGAAAGACCAGCAGCTGAAGCAGTATAACGATAAGTTGAACAGGACGGAGGATGAGCTGAAGAGAGCGAGGAATATACTGGAGAATAAAGGGTTGAAGGAGAGGTCGGAGTTGCAAAAGGAACGAGATGGGTTAGAGGAGAAACTGCAGGAGAAAGAGAGGAAATTGGAGGTAAGTGATATCACCATGTACAATGGGCTGTTCTGATTAAAATCCACACTCCCCCTGAGGGCAGGAGGAGTGTGAATATAAGATGGAATGAACACGTTAGCAAGATCCATTTGAATTTCATACACTGTCTGAGAAAGATACAATATGTATCGTCCACAGAGGGAGGGTGGGTTTCAAGTAGAGTTGGTTTATGTGCTAATTTCATTTGAAATGCATACTCCCTCTGTGGAAGATATTTCTAAAATCATCCATAGGGGAATGTGGATTTTAAATGGATTAGCCCAATGTATGACACAATAAAGCAAAAGAGGTATATACATGGAAAGTTCAAAATCTTTAGCCCCAAATCTTTAGCCCAGTTGTTGAGCATGGCTTGATAACCCCTTGGTTACGCCACTGACCTTCCCTATTAACACCAGGATCTGTCCGATTTCAGGATCTTCTAAGTGTGGGGAGGTTGAATTTTAAGCATTGTATTTTTAAGTTTTATGTAAATTTTCAATACCCATTAGCCTGACTATGCAAATTATGCTCCTCGTGAAAAAAATGGTCCATTATGTATTCCACAAAATTGCAATGTAATATGCACATTTGAAGGTAGGAGATTACTTCAAGTGAACCTCCAAATTGTGTTATTGTATTCCACACAGAAAGGAATAAGAAATTGGCAGTATCATATGTATGGACCTATATTGAGCAGGGCAGCACTGCTCATTTTGATGGGAAGCATACCTTTTACATGTAGCTACAAATAAATAATGCAAGTCAGGGTTGTAGCCATGGTAGGAAAAAATGGGCAATACGGGAAGCTCATTGCCAGGAAATTTTGGTTTTGGACCAAAAAAAATAAAGAAATACATAAGGGAAGTATGTCATACTGGCGGGAAATTTGGTAAAACTGGAGGAAAATTCTGGATTGCTTGCAGGGAAAAAAACATTTTTTCAGCCTCTGGTTGTAGCTACAGTGGGCGGTGGTGGGCGGCAGTTTTGGAACCCACCACTCAGCTGCCATTTAGCATTAGAGCCCACCACTAAGTCCAAAATTGTACAATTTTGTTGAATTTATCAAGATACATGTAGATACATTTTGACAACAAATTGCCAAATAAGTAAGATTTTCGTCAAATGCCACCCAGCACTAAAAATGGCCTAGCTACAACCCTGATACAATTTATCTTGTTCTGTTTTTAGTTGTCCTACCATTGAGAGCAAAGTCCAAGTTTCAAACCACTAACATGTTTCTGGAGTTTGAAAAATCAGTTTACTTCAGAAATGTGTTTTTGGTGGTTCGTAATGAAGTAATGAAATAAAACAAATTGTTTTTGGACATTGCTTGTGTACATCAGGCAATGATGGCAAATGTGTATTGCAATATTGGAATGCTTGTAAAACACTCTGCTCAAGTTTGACAGTGATTAAAGTTATTTTGCTAGTTGCATCAATTTGAAATAATTTTGCCCTGGGGTTAATTTTTAAAAGGAAATTCTTAATTGGTTTGTCAATTAAAAATGTCACGGCACAAAGCAATCACCCTTAAAAGTGCCTTTACTGGTCCTAATGGTAAAATCATGTAGGAATAAAGTGTTGTTTTAAGTAGAGTTTTATTGGAATTGTATTATTTCCACTCTATTAGCAAGCAGCCACAACAAGCTACAGCAGAGGTGGGTTGCTAGGCGATAGTTACCGTAGTGACCAGTGTATTACTGGAACATGCACATGGTATATTGCATATTGTATTGCAATTATGGATATGAATGTAAATTAATTACATAGAAGAAAATACCTGGAATGAAATATAAGATGTGATATTCTTCATGGGGTTAGTACAAATTAATATTATGAGAAATTCTGTATCAGCAAAGCCTCATGTAGTCACTTAAAATGGACAAGCGAAACAACAGAAGGAATGAACAATTAGGTTTAAAAGCATTATACCCAAAGACCCGGGGGGTACTCAGTACAAATGACCATACGATGGGACGTGCGCAAACATGGGTAGCATTTTCAGCCTTCTGGTATATCAATGACCCCTTTTTCAAAGCCTATTTTGGTATATGAATGGGTCTTTTTTCAAAATTTTCTCAATTTTTTCGGAAAACAGCCCAATTTTTCCTTAATCTAGCCAAAATTTTCAAAATTTTGGGAAAATTTGTAAAAAGTAAGACAATTTTGGGTAAATTCAGCCAAAAATTTTGACTTTTGGTATATCAATGGGTCCAAATTTCTTGAAAAATTGGTATATTTATGGGTCTACTTCCAAAATCTCAGCGGCACGTCCCTAACAAAACCAAACTTGAGTACTCCCCCGGGCCCAAAGTCCTGTGTTATGAGTGAAGTTATGAATCAAATCAAAATCATCACTGGTCATATTTACATTGGATTGAAGCAAAATGCCCCCCCCCCCCCAGCTGAAATTAGAATGTCAGAATTTTAGGTTTTTTAGGGTCATACAGGATATGGTAAACAAACATTGTAATTTCATTTGGAAAACTAATCATATTTTGTATTTTGTAAATGTAATTTCTGTTGGAAAATTAATCATATTTTACATTTTCTGTATTTGTTAATTTTTTTGCCATCAGGATCTTGAGAAATATTTGAAAAATGTGAAGAAGAACCAACGTCATGAGAGGCGGGACTGGAAGTCATGCGAGAGGGAGTACAAAGGTCAAATAGAGCATCTGAATGATGATAACGAGAAACTACAGCTACAACTCAGGGTACGCAATTGACTTGAATACTTCATAGATTGGAAGAAAAAAACACCAATTCTGAATAAGGGTGTGAGTGAGTCCCGGGAATTCGAGTCCCACCCGAGAACCCGAAATTAAAGTTTTTTTCCGGTTTTGTAGTGTCTCTGGACCTAGACCTAAATGCTAGGATCATTCATGGTTGACCTAAAAATATAAAAAAAATAAAAAATTTGCACGATGTTTGTGTTTTTAATAAGAAAATTGATATTTTGTGATAAATGGGGAACGTTTTACTTCCTGGAACCCTAAACCAGGCGTCCTCTACCCATTAAAAAAATAAATAAATAAATAGAAAGGTTTTTTTTTTTCCCCAATTTGGTACCCGGTTACCCGCCGAAATTACCCGAAAATCACACCCCTAATTCTGAATAAAGTTTTGTGATATATGTACGAGGGGGGGGGGGGTATCAACATTTTTTAGAAATCACCCAGAAGTGAAGGAGCTATATCGATGAAAATTTGTCAGTGTAATCATTGTTCCTTATGTACATTGTGGTTCAAAAAATGGTCTCATAAGTATGTCTACTTTCATAACAGGTGGTGCTAGATGGACCAGTGATTACACTGACAAAATTTCCTCAATAAAGCTTCTTCACTTCTGGGTGATTTCTAAAACTTTTTGATACCCCCTCGTATTTCCCATAGTTTGTATCCAAATTTTAAGGTAAACCATCTCACCACATTTCATTAGCAATTACGCTGATACAGTTCTATTTTAATTTTGTTTTATTACAGTACGGTAGTTTTTGAAAATTTTGTATACAATCATTTGGTTATGTATGCAAATTTCTCAAGTCAAACAAAAAGATATTTTGTCATAAAACCAAGAAAAGAACCAAATTATTTTGAGATAGTACTTAACATTTCTGCAAGTGCTATTTTCTTGCCCATTCCACCATTGAAATTTTTTTAGAACATTGAGTCGTTACTGTATGCATTTCAGCAAAATGTGAGTTGCAGCACCATCAAAATAATAAAGTGAATAATATTAAATAAGTCCAAAAAAATAATAGTAATAAGGCCAAAAAAAGGGTTGGTCAATCAAACATACTGCGAAAAAGCTAAATGCTATAATAAGTCAATTCAATAATTTTGAATATTGTATTTAATTGTGTGTTAATTTTTTTTATTTGTTATCATTCGGACCCTCCTTAACATTTATGTGCAGTCTTCCATATTTTTGTGAGTATGTAGTTTGATGCATGGAACTTCAGAAATCGGTGGACATGATTTTTTTACTGGAGTAGGATGTCGTCTTTGACTAGGATTTGAACCTGGGCCCCCTGGGTATCTAGACTCTTTTCGAAAGACAGCTTTGCTTGCATGATTTGTTTGCAGTTAATTTCTTTAGTTGTAGAGTTTTCTGGTCGAAGGGCATTATAGTAGTAATGGTTTTTTTATTCTAATATTTAAAAACATATCTTACAATATAAATGATGCAGCATAGTTGTTGTTGGTGAAATTTAATATTTTAATGAAACATATTTTTGTTGCTAAAATATAAAAAGTGCATTCTTTGGGTTGCTAATACTTTTGGGTTCAGCTTTCTTTCTCTTGTCGAGAGCCCTGAATTGTTTATTGAAATCTCAAAGTATAAATATAATTCTATTATTTTCTGTGTCATAATTTGGCCCTGGGAATTTGGCATACCCTTTTCATCCTGTACATGTGTGTGCTTTAGGGGTAGGTTAATTACTGTATCGTAGATTTGATATACGCTTTGCACCTGCACCCTGTATGTGCTTTAGGGTTAAGGTATGGGAAATAGTTTGTACTAGATTTCGCGGTTCTCATGATAGGCCTATTTCTATGATTACCCAACACCCGTTACCCATATACCTGCCCTGACCTTTTAAACTACTTTGAAATGAAGACCAAACTTGACACAACAACTCTCTTTGTTTTGTAACTGTGATGCTTAGGCCTACTTCGGTAGTTATAGGTAGGCCTACCCATAATCTGGAAACCCATCATTCGCTTCTTCCAAGCCCTGTCCTGCCACCACATTGGAGGACCCGAAATTAGTATCTGGACGTGGATATAGGCTGTTACTAAAATAATGAAATCAATCGCGAGAAATAGGCCTATTGGTCCGATGAGATGCACCTGTTAGTCACACTGTAATGCTTTCCGATGCGCGCACTGTACTCCGCGCCCATTGATAATTCGCGATAGCACACCGTGAGCACGCGATAGTGCATTGCGCGAACGCGAGACGGACACTCTCGATTAGTATTAAGATATATATCTATCATGTATAAGGGTTAGAGTAATAGGGTTTCATGTGATACTTAATTTTAGTGTAGAGTTAAGGTTTTGCTTGTTAAAATCTCAGTTGATTTTAGATTTTAAAGAATATCGTTGCTTTTGACCCAAAGTCTAACAGTAAAATTGTTCACTTGCTTTGTAGGGAGCTCTTGGGCTTCTTTTCCTTGATCTTCATTTTCAAATCTCTTTTTTTTTTCCACATAAGCCATCAGGCTTTTAATACAGGCTTTCTAGCCTGGCTTGAGCATTTTGCTTGAGACTGGTCCCATCAGGACCCAAGTGGATCTTACCCCGGTAATACTGAGCGACTGTTTAAACATCTTTCTCTTTCTTTGTCATTCTGTAATCTTCTCAGCACAGACAGTTGGAAGTAGACATCAAAAACATCTACAGCAACCGCATACCGATGCCATCTCGTAGATTGCGACTTAGTCACTCCCCGTTGACACTTATGCGAATGTTCCTCCGCAGTCCAGAGGGGGAGGAGTTTAGGGTTAGGAACATAGGAACATGTAGATAAATAAAGAAATAATTAGTGCTTGAAAATGCAAAAAGTTCTGTTACTACAGTAAAATTTACTATTTCTTGGCCAAACTGGAACACTATAAACCAGGGCTCCGCAAAGAGCGGCGCGCGCGCCACATGTGGCGCGCCGTGGCTTCCCGAGTGGCGCGCGGCGCTGTTTAGATTTAAAAAAACAAACAATGCGATTCCCATGTTATCCTTGTAAAGACAGGCTAAAACAGTACAAAATGTTGCACCAAATGGCGTCATTTGCACCTCAAATTAAAAAAAATCGATAGCTTCAGAGGGCCTCTGATAGCCTCTGACTCACCCGGCGACTTCGCAGCCATTGAGTGGCGCTTTGCAGTGTTTTTTTAAATTTCATGTGGTGCTTCAACAAATCTATTTGAGGAAGCCTGCTATAAGCTAGTGGTTCTACGATAAACACACACTGACATAGCGCGGTACAGAAGAAAGCATACACACGTCTTGCATTGCATACACGCTTAGTACGCTACATGGATGCAATGCGCATGTTCCAGTTTGGCCAAGAAATACTTAATTTTACTGTAATTGAGCAGATATATTTAGAGAGGGCTGTGATTTACAGATTTGCAGGTTAGATTCAGGTATTAGGCATGGGATTTACATAGAGATGGAGTGTTTAGAAAATTAGGAGGGATCAGGAGGGCAAAGGTATAGGCACAGGGAGGGGGATGTGCCCCGTCAATTAATTGGAAAATGTAAAAAATCTGTGGAAACTTCCGAAAAACAGCTTGTGCCCCCCCCCCATCAGACCCGGTTCAGCCCGGCCATAGTCGGTGCCCACCCTTTAATAATAGGATGACTTATGCTACGCCATTGGTCTGTGCATTAGCGTTTATTATGAAGGAATTAACAGAATACATGACTACCTGTAGAGCCCGATTGTGCCGCAGTTAAACACCAAGCACTGAGAAACAAAATTGCTACTACTAGGAATTTTTACCATCTGATTTTAGATACATCCGTTTCAATAAATCACCATCCACCACAAAGAGGTTGTGGTGTTTGCAGTCAGCAATTCCAAGATATTGGTCAATTCAACCTTTTGATGAACTATATGAAACAAAGGATTTCTCAACCTTTTTTACTCAATTTCTAATAAAAGTAGCAAATGCCATATCATCGTAAAGCTTAGTTTGAGGAGAATTTATTTCAAAAAGTGAAAATGCCTACTTTACAGCCCATTTTTGATGGATGGTCAGTTTTTGGTCACATTTTTATTTTTAGATGTCTGTTGAGGGTTTTTTTAATTTTTTTATTGCAATACAGATACTTCCTTTTAAAAAATATTAATTTCTTCTTATTCTTTCCTGCAGGAAAAAGAAAAAGAACTGGAGATCAAAAACATTTACAGCAATCGCATCGTCAAACCGCCGGGCAGGTTACGGACGACGAGCATGTCCCCAAATTCACTGAGGCCTATGATGATTCACAAATCTACCACAACGGATGAAATCAAACTGAGCCCAAAAGCTCCGGTGGACACGAGGAGGGCTAGTTCCGCAGACGATGCCGCTGCCCTAGATTCAAGCAGGTTTAAGTCGCCTCGAGAGGATAGGTATAAACGGAAAGCGGAAGAGCAGAGACAAAAATCAAGAGAAAGAACGGAGGAAGTCGTTGAGACGAAACAGGAGGAAAAGAAAGAATTGTCAGAACACGAACGTATTTTGATGGATTTGGATTCTGGTGTGAAGAAACCGGAAGAAAAGAAACCAAGCAAGGTGAAAGAGGATGATGATGAAACAATGAGGATATTAAGACAATTGGATAGTAACAGTTTGGTCAAAGGCAACTCACAGAGACAACCAACGGACGAGGAGAGGAGTAGGGAAGAGGAGAGGAAGAGGGAGGAGAAAAGGAGACAGGAGGAAGCGGAGAGGAGAAAAAGGGAAGAGGAAGAAAGGAGGAGGAAGGAAGAAGAGAACAAAAAGGTAAGTGAAGGACAGGGATTATCAGTAAGTTCTTTTCACATTGGGATGAAAGTGGATCCCTCACATTGATCACCTATGGGATGAAAGCAAGGAGAGGAATTGCAATGCACGGTACCAGGATTTGAATGTTTCTAATCTATTCAGAATCACTCTATTGTTATCTGGATAGCTACATTAATGAGTTCCTGTTACAGTGCATTGCAGTCACTCAATTAATAAAGTGTACCTGGCTTGCTTTCATCAATTCGTGGCATTGGCTTAAATTTACAAACAGTGGCTGGTTTAACATCCATACTTTTAAGATTTTAATATGGTACCATGCCTGCCGGTTATAATAAGAGGCTGTCAGCGTGAGGTCATGTGGGTCGTTTGATCATGCATGAACAGCAAAATCACTGTGTTGATACGTGATAACAGCTGCGTGTCAAGTTGCACCCTGCTCGTAGTGTCCGACGCACGAACACACATATCATTTGCACCCACAAGATGGCGAAAGGCTAACGCGATGGCCAAAACTTGATTAAAAAGACCTGCGGGTGAAAGTTCATTGAGCCAATGTCATTTCTCATCATCAAAAAACCACCAACACAATCAACACATCTTATGCATGCATATTGACTGTAAATCTTTTACTCCTCTATATTCTAGTGCCACTCACAGAAATATGTGAAGGAGAATTCAGACTTCCTAATCTTCCCACTTTATAATGGTTCCGTCAGCCAAGTCCTGAGCAAATTAGGGGTTATTTGGAAACAAAACTAAAAACAATTCTTACAAGTCATGTATATTCGTTGTGTACTTCAATCAAACAGTTCCATTTAAAAACCACACTACCCCTGTGGAAGATATTGGAAATATCTTCCACAGGGGGAGTATGAATTTTAAATGGAATGAACATATTAAGCAGCTCCATTTGAATTTCATATACCCTCTGAGAAAGATTCACCATGAATCTTCCACAGAGGGAGGGTGAATGGAGCTGCCTAATGTGTTTATTTAAAACACATTTCCCATTTCGTCTCTGCTGCAAGTGCAATACATGAATGCATTCTGATCAAAATATGAATACCTGCAAATTGTCCTATCTGCCTGAACATACAATGTAGAGATGGCAGCGGGTCTGAATTCTCTCTTCATATATCAATGTCATCTACTCAATTCTCAGATTCGCATGTGGCTTTCTACTGTCGGCTCTTCAGAAGGAACTTCATCAATTTCTATCACTTCATCAGTAGGACTTTTCTCACGTTACAGCTAGTGGAAATCTTGCATGATCATTTCAGATCCTTTTGCTTCTGTTGATAGAGTTCCACTAATACTATAATAATGTATAGACCACTTGACATGTGACGCCATTGCCCGGCAATATGTGCGGAAATTATGGCAATTTCCATTGTTCTTTGTCCTTTCGTATACTATAAGAAAGCCATTGAACAGTGTAGCTGTTCGTTCAAGCATATCAATAGACCAGTCCCTCGCCTATAAATAATGATGTCAAGTGGTCTATACTTTGGTCATTTGTGACATGGCATTTATAGATAGCCAAGTGATGTTGAGTAAAATATTGATATATTTTATCAAAATGTAAATTGATTCGAAATGATCATGTTGAATTCCCTTTTATGACAACTGTTCAATGTCTTAATTTTTGGTTGGAGCTTAAGGATTTGACATATTTTGTTTGTTTTTTTGTTTGTTTGTTAATGGAAATTTATCTCAAATAAAGTGATCATGCATTGAATGGTTGTCAAGATACATATTTTACAAATTCCTTTATATATGTAGAACCTTTACCTATTGTTCAATATATAGTAATAGAGATTTCTGAGCAGTTGGTTAATTGACAGCTGATTGATTGATTGAACAGTTGATTGATTGATTGATTGAGTGTCAGTTGTTAATCTCCAAAAAATCTCAGTTACTATCTTATTCCCCAAGGCTAGAATTTCAGCAAAGATAAGAGAATCAATTCTTGCTCAAATTCTTTTGTATTTATTTTTGGCAATTGATTCTTGTGAATATATATTTTAGCTACACATTGTCCAAATAGTGAATTTCATAAGATTTTACAATGCAAGAATTCTCGCTTCATAAGATGAAATTCTAGCCTTACATTTCAGGCAAGCGATGTCCTCCAACCACCGGATGGAGAATTTAGGGTTAGGGTTAGATTTAGGGTTAGGGTTAGGGTATGGTTAGGGTTATAGGGAATCATTCTCGATCCGGTGGTTGGAATACATCAATTACCTACATTTCATCCTTTGTACAATGTCTGTGTAATAGATAATAGAATTCCTGTGTAGTAACCTATCTCTCCCTTCTTTCTTTTACTCTATTTATCTACCTCCTTTAGCCTCAGTGGCTGAAAGGCCCCACCACCACCACCACCAACACTACCTCTTCAAGTGTAACCTCAAGCACAGGGTACACTCCAAGCGCTTTCAGCAGTAACACAACCCCAATGCGGGGTCCAGTTGCAGCCAGAGGGGGCGCTGGTCAAACCCAGCAGCACAAGGCAGCCACTAGCAAGCTGCCGTGGCTGGCCGCCAATTCTCCCGTGCACAAACCGGTACTGATTGATAATAGTTTTGTGTGGTGAAGCACTTTTGTGTCAAGATTTTTTTTTTTCGATAGACTTATTTGTGACATGCACTGTGCCAGTTTTGTGATAGTATTATATACAATGTACATTCCTGTCATAGCATAAGGTTAATTTTTGTGGACCACAGTTACACAACTTCGTTTTTTTTAACCAGTACTATAAAAGCAAGAAATTCAGGAGTGTACATTCAGATACCAGTCATACCAGGGTCAGAATTAATCTTGATTCTTGCATGCAGAATAAATTTGCGGGAATCATTTGATTCTTGCGATTCAATTTTGTGCAAACTAGAAAAGTTTGCGAGAATCAACTTTGATTCACACAAATCTGTTTGCAAGAATCTTTTTGCAAAAATCAATTCTGGGATTCTCATTGAAATTCTGACTCTGCATACAGGCCTCATGAATATATTTTGCACAGGTCTGTAGGATATGTAGAAATATAGAAAATAGATCATTTATTGAAGACAATTTAACATATGATTCCTTCCTTCATACATGTACCTAATAATAATACATATTTCACAAGTTTCTGGTGTTAAGTTCAAGTTTCATGTACTATTTAACAAAATGCAACAGTACTGATATGAGTGGCTTTACTTTCATTAACACTAGAGTGCAGTGAAATAATGAAATTTTAGTACCCACTCTTTATGTGGTCTATTTGATTGTTCCTATACATTTCTTGATCTGATGTTCTTATATGGATACAGTTATCGTGCAGTGTTATGTTTGTTATCATAATTTGTGTCGTTACTGTTGTTATATACTGGTGTTATTGTTGAACTCATAACTGTACTTTTGATATACACTACGCAAAAAAAGTTTCTTTATGGTTAGGAAATTTACCCACTATTAAAATCTAGCGAATAATGTTGTATGTTTGCTCAATAATCGCATGCAGGTGATTGTCCTGCACATTTTGACACCTCAAACACTACTCTACGACACTCCTGAGAAAAGATATGAATGTTTAAGTAACACGAGGTCGAAAAATGAAAATTGCAAAGAGGCCTATTCAAGTTTTCAGCATAAAAGAACACAAAAAACAACAAACATGCAGATAACATTTTTTGTTTAATTGCTGAGTACATTTCAGGCATCATACTGCCGCTTCCAACTTCACTTGAGATTAATCTCTTTCTTTACCCGTCTTTCAATACTTTGTGTGTCCACCGTTGGCTTCCCTTACAGCAGCCACGCGGGCGCCTCATACTCCCTAATGAGGCGTCGAATGTTACCTTGCTCAACCCCGTTCCACTCGTTGATAACGATGCGACGCAATCCCACCAGCGTTATTTGCCTTTATCTTCTTTTTGACTCGTTTCTTGTGCTGATCCCAAAGGTTCTCCAAGGGATTAAGATCAGGGCTTCTGGAGGGCCACTCTATGTTATGTTATGTTATGTTCTAGTGTCTCAATTCCTTCTGCTTCCAGACCATGACCTGTTTTGAATCCCGTTTCCAAATCCATCTCTCAAAACGTAAATGTCTTAGTACCCACTCACCTTTGTCTTTGATCATTCATCTGCATAATAAGCAAAGGATTATCCAACATGCATCAAGGAAAACGCTTTAAATTAAAATTTAAAAGGCAGGAATAATGAAACCGTCTTGGATCAGTGAATCAGCTCTAAAATCGCTGAATAGGCTTCTTTGCAATTTTCATTTTCGACCTCGTGTTACTTAAACATTCATATCTTTTCTCAGGAGTGTCAGAGAGTAGTGATTGAGGTGTCAAAATGCAGGACAATCACCCACATGCGATTATTGAGCAAACGTACAAAATTGGTTGCTAGATTTTAATAGTGGGTAAATTTGCTAACCATAAAGAAACTTTTTTTTGCGTAGTTTATATATTGCTCATAACATGATTGCTCTCAAGGTGACTGTGATGTCACTTCAAGAGTTGCTGTTGCACATTGATATTGGGGAAAACTATTTTTGTGACTGATTCAAATCAGAGATTCAGGACATGCATTGAGGTTGGGTCAACTTAAAAGAGATACATGTATTAGGAATACATGTAATCTATTGTCAGTAGGTCATATTACGAAAAAACAATAAATCTTGCTACGATTTTTTTGATTTCTACAATTTCTTTGTTGCTGTTCCATATACATTGTTTGATTAATTTAATTTTTGGAACATGTCCCAAATCTGATAAGATCCAGGGGTGGAATTTCGGCGGGAGTCCGAGAGTCGACTCTTGCAGAGACTCCCGTAAAAGTCCTATTGCGAGAGTCCATGTGGACTCGCGCTGGAAATGATCGGCTCAGCGAACTTACGTTTAAGTTCAACACGCCTTAAAACTCAAAGCCTGCAAAATATAAAGGAAAAGTCACCAAAGATGCAATGACATATATATGGAAGTGAGAGTATGATGACACATATATTAAAAACTTAACTTTGTTAGTTTATTTGTTAGTTTGAATGCATTTTACGTAGGCCTACATATAATACCTTTTGGACTCCCGCAAGATTGTCCAACGAGAATCCATTTATGGGAATCCATGGACTCTCGCAAAACTCTCTTGCGAGAATCCACTTGGACTCCTGTGGCACTTTACGAAATTCCACCCCTGAGATCGACATTATTTCCGGTAGATTTGATCTTTTTATTTAGACAAACAACATTTCTTTGTGTACATAAATTTGTTGTTGTAATTAGTTGATAAATGTTGGAACATGTCCCAAATCTGATGATAGATCAATATTTCAGGTATATCTGATCTATTTGGACACACAATATCATTTGAAATTCAAATTATGTCAAAACAAACATTTTAACGTTTTTTAATCGCATTTGTTGTGATGTGAAGTAAATTAACAATTTTAACTGTACATTTGAATTAATTATTTTGCCAAATAATTTCAAAATTAATGTCCTTTCCCCCAGTCAGTTTTATTTATGCCAGTACACACATGAACAGCGTTCGAAATTTTGGTTGTCCGGTTGCCCGGGACAACTAAACAAGTTGCCGGACAACCAAAAATACTGATTCGGTTGTCCGCCGGACAACCATAAATCTAGCCAAAAGTCACATTTGTAGGCCTACGGACAACCAAAACTTAGACGGACAACCAGAATTGTAATCTGGTTGTCCGTGGGACAACCATTTATTTTTCCTAAATTCGAACACTGCACATGAATTAATCTTTATGTCAGTCATTTTCTAATTACCAACCATTTGACATCTCTTTAAAAATGATTTCAAACACTTCAAGGGTTCATACCACTAAATCCAGCGTGTGAAGCGGTTTCCGTAAAAGTTTATCACGACTATAGTCCCAACTTTGCATAAAAAAATGTGCAAAATCGGTACAATATTAACAATTTTAGTGTTGCAAATCGTGTTTTGCTAGAACTTGTGAATGTGATCTCCACTAATTTGAACAGAAAACGCGAAAATTTGAGTGATGTTTACGATGATGAACGCATGAACACACGAGGTCAAAACGCGGTTAGCAGTCAGACGTAAACACGGGAAAATCGGGTCTTTTATATAGCGCTATTTTTCTCAAAAAGTAGACCTAAAATATGGTGTCATTTTCAGATATGTTATGCAGAATTTTGTTCTGATTAAAATGATATCAAATATATATTTCAAAGTAAGACGTAACTCGACTTATAGCCTAAAACGTGACCCTGTTTTGCACGTAAAGTCTATGGAAAGCTATTTGGTGGCATGTACCCTTTAAGGAGCAATTCCATGCGTTTTCAAGCGCCTTTATCTATTTAAAATGCACGCCAAGAAAAGAGGAGGGACATCAACAAGCGCTGCTCATGGACGCCGCCAGGTTTTTCGCTGTATGTGCGTTTGCGCGAATAGGCCTGCTTTTATTTCCAATTTAATAAAAGTTCCGATTTTGGTAGAAGTTTGAAACCTTTTGATATGAATAAAGAAGAGTTTCAAAATATTAAAAACATTGTTTATTGGTGTTTAAATTACAAAGAAGTTTGTCAATTTCATTGTTATTTTTAACCAATTTTTTGTCATTTAAACTCAAGTTTTGGCCTTCAATTTTAATAAAATTACATAAAAAATTAGATTTAAGATATTTAAGTTTCTAGTTTGCTTTATTTATACCACTGTCCAGTATTTTAAATTGTTATAACATTCAAAGTTTAATTTATATTAATATTTAATTTCAAATAGCCATTCATTACATTTGCTTTTTGGACAAAACGGGTTAAAAGTGACGATGGAGGGGGGGGGGGGGTAGGCCTACTTGATTGACATTTCTTGGCTTTTTAAATATTCTGCAGGTACTGAGAATGTTTTAATTTTGAAGTTATGCACTTGCAAAAGATGTTCAAAGAACGTTTACTATTAACATCAATTAATATCTTCATGAAAATAGCAAATCAGCAACCATTGTGCATTCATGTGCATCAAAATGACGAAAAATGGCAATTGTCGGCTATCATGCTTGTGCTTGAAATCGGCATCCTGTCTAAAGTATGAAAGAAAATAACCCAAAATTTCTTACAATTAATTCAAAATGTAGTGAAAAAGATAACAAAATCATTTTCAAGGCCTAAAACGATGTTTTAGCCTCTTCAAGGGTTCATACCACTAAATCCAGCGTGTGAAGCGGTTTCCGTAAAAGTTTATCACGACTATAGTCCCAACTTTGCATAAAAAATGTGCAAAATCGGTACAATATTAACAATTTTAGTGTTGCAAATCGTGTTTTGCTAGAACTTGTGAATGTGATCTCCACTAATTTGAACAGAAAACGCGAAAATTTGAGTGATGTTTACGATGATGAGCGCATGAACACACGAGGTCAAAACGCGTTTAGCAGTCAGACGTAAACACGGGAAAATCGGGTCTTTTTATATAGCGCTATTTTTCTCAAAAAGTAGACCTAAAATATGGTGTCATTTTCAGATATGTTATGCAGAATTTTGTTCTGATTAAAATGATATCAAATATATATTTCAAAGTAAGACGTAACTCGACTTATAGCCTAAAACGTGACCCCTGTTTTGCACGTAAAGTCTATGGAAAGCTATTTGGTGGCATGTACCCTCAATATATTAACGTTCATGAAAGTTCATCTTCCATATTAGTTTCTGTCTTCCATAATATCATTTTTTATAGGTTCTCAATTAAAGTGCATCAAAAACAAGCAATGATGCATACTAAAGCTACCACATGTATTTTCCCCTTGAAATTTCATGGATAGTTATCAATCATAAAGAGATGTGAAAGTAAAATGTAATTATAATAAAGTAATATTTGAAATAATAATGATTGTGCATAATTAAAATAATCACCACAGTTCTTTGTCATGCACAGACATTCAAGCTGTTAAAGCTTTACATCTGAGGAAATATCCAGTGGTGCAAAATTTGCAAAAAAGGTCCTGTGACCTGTACCCAAAATGACATTACCAGGAAAATTGACCATTTTAGTGCTGAAATATGATGGGATTACTTCAATCTGTAATAGAAAAGAAGATGTGCGCCACAAATTTTGGTAAATTTCATCCCGTATTTATGTGACACTTAATCAGTCATTGGGATACCATACATTTCTGGCCTAATTCAGGCACCTAATTAATCATAAACTCATTTTGTAATAGACAATTGCATAGTATATTAGCTTGCAAGGGTAATTCGTTTTGCATGAAAACAATGCCACATTGTTTTGCAGGCACTTCATTGCCATGTCAACGGCAGATTAAAACTGCAGAAAATATTAATGATTTAATATATACCCTTGACATTTTGTGACATTCATCGATTATTCTTGGATCGTTTGACACAAATTACAAGAAATAAATTATTGACTAATCCAATTTGTAATATTGATCAGAAAATGATAGCGGTATGATACATTTTTAATTGGAATTTATTGATGTTATGAATGTTTTCATGGTTTCTAACGTTACATAACATTTATTTTGAACAACTTAATGTTGAACCAGTTCCCAGTTATGCTATTATGATCTTCACATAATTAACAACATCTTTTGGGAAAAGTTTTTTGAATGATTATGAAAAATAATAATATTCAATGGCCCACACTGAGCACCAGTGGCTTGTTTGCACAGCACAACTTTGGCAAACAATTTTTTATTTAATCCTAGCTTCACTTAATGGACTCAACAAGTCTCAGAATTTCCAAAGCAGATTCATTTGAAGCAAGCAATTCCAGTTGAAATCCATACACCCCTATGGAGTACACCCCTATAGAATACATGGCCTTAATCTTTCACACAGGGAGTGTGAATTTCAAATGGAGTTACTTGAATGAATGGGTGACTCCATTTGAAATCTACACTCCCTGTGTGGGAGATTAAGGTCTTGTCTTCCACAGGGGTATATGAAATCAGAATTGCCCAATAACCTTAAAACGTCACTTTTTGACCATCTAATATGCCATGGGATAGGATCCAACCAGCATTTTGATGAGTCTTTAGTTTGGTGTACTGTACTGACAGCAAAAAGTGATAAGCACTTGTGATTAGTTTAAAGTTGCCAAATCTAGTAATATTATATAAATTAACTTTTTTTTAACTTCCGTTTGTTTTTGCAGGAACAGGAGAGAAAGGAGAAAGAGGAGCTAGGTAGGTTTGATCAAATTCAAGTTTTAGATACAGAAGACCGAGGCTCGGTGGCATAAGTAGAAGGCGGCGGCTCGGTGGCATAAGTATGATATGTTGCCTGGTTTTGCGTAGTGTATTCAGGATGTGACAAGCATGTATTTGTGATTTGAAAGCCAACTGTTACTGCACAGTAAATACATTTGCATTGCATAGTGTGGTCATTGCATGAAGTAGTAGAACATGTTTTCGGTGATGGGTCATTGATTGATTATTCTTCTATACCATTTTTCACCTTGATGTGGCAGCTGACGTCAGTGCACATTTCATTGGGCGCAGCCTCAAATCGCTAGCGTTCGCACAAAGCGCTGGGGTGCACACGCTTAAAGATGCGCGAGCGAAACAGCTGCTTCAACACGTTAACGTCACTGCCACATCAAGGTAAAAAATGGTGTAGAATTATATAGGGACTAATAATTGGTGATAAAGGATATAAGATGTCAAACTGAATGTATAGATTGATGCTAACAAACAACCCAGGACACTACTGATCATTTAACAGCATTTCTGATTGGTTGATAACTTGAATGCCCATTTCAATTGCCAATTATAACTAGGCTTTAAACTTCTTATGGTCAAACTTGCATTTGTAGATTATCTTTATTAATACTCTCCTTGATTGGTTCAAAATTGGACACAATCTTAATTTTGGCCAATCTGCAGGTAGTTCTCTTTGGGTTATAAAATTTGCTATAAAAAAAAAAAATTCTAGTCGTCGCTGGGCATGAAAAACCTCCTTTGTGCTTTTTGCCCCTGAACATGTTTAAAACAATATTACCATCAGGTTATATAGGAGGTTTTGCTTTAAACATGTTCAGGGGCCAATGACACATAGGAGGTTTTCCCTGCCCAATGACGTAGTGTGTAAAACAAGATGTCTTCCATCATCCCCTCACAGAAACCAAAGTCTCCAACGGAGTCGCCAATTCCCCACGTCAAGCCCCGACTCTCAACACGTCAGAGGACGAAGAAGATTACCCGTTCTTCGGTTCCAAACCTGCTAACAACACGAAGCCTGCCCCCAAGGCCACTAACAAGTTTGCCGTGCAGAGCGTGAAGGATCTGCAGAAGTATTCAGCGGCTAGGGCTAGCCCAACGGGTAATGATGATGATTACAATGGCCTCTTTGCTAACCCTGATACAACTAACCCATCCACCGCTACTAACACCACCCATGAGGGTAAATTGTCAAATGTTTTTCTGCATTAACTATCTTTCCAACTTTGAACTATAGCTAAAATAATAATTTCTCGATCATGAGAGTATGAATGTACTGCGTGCACTGCGTAATGTCGCAAGTTTAGTAGAATGACACACGATAGCGCGATCGATTGTGCACGCACAGCGCTACCCAAAGTGTGTGTGGTAGGCGTTGTACGCCGACGCAATTGTCATTGGGTGCCTATTGAGTTCCGATGATCGAGAATCTATTATTTTAGCTATAACCAAACTTATCTTTCTAATCTTGTTGAATTTTCATCAAAATTGTGTCAAAAAAAACTCCCAATGAACTGGTACCAATATGACTTAGGTGGTCTGTGAGCTGTTTTATAAAAGCTCCCTGAAATCAGTAGCATATCTGGGATGGTACAGGTGGGGTAAAGAGCCCCCGTTACCCCACATGTAGCATCCAAGCCCGGGGTCCCTCCCGTTGTGGCCTGTCCACCATCCGCGAGAATGAAAACGCGTAAAAAGGGTCGTTTTTCGTGGGTAGGCACGATACGCGTATAGCGTTTAGGGTGTCAAAAACATGAAAAATTGGAAAAAAGGGTAGCAAAATTGCAATTGCTAAATACGCGGAAATGAAATTTAGGGTATGAAATTTGATACTATGAATGAAATCCCTGTTTAGGGTGTCGTTTTAGCCAAGGGTTAAATCCTTGTTTTAGGGTGCTTTTCAAAAGTTGATTATCGCGGATGGTGTACCGGCCACAATGGGAGTGCCCCCCCCCCCCCCCGGCATCCAAGCTACACTATCTTTGCCCCACCTGTAACATCCTGGCTACGCTACTGATTTCATGGAGCTTAATTATTATAAAACAGGTCACAGATAGACCACCATTAACTTTCAAGGAGGGTAAGAATTGATCAAAATGGGCAAACATCTACCAATTATGGCAGCCAGCAACCCACAGAGAGGTGAAAAGGGGGCAAGTCATCCCATAGAACAGCTGTCCCTGCTTGGAATGGGTCTTAGAGCTGTGGTACCTGTTTGAGACATGTGGGTTTTAATAAGACGGGTTCTCTAAATTCTAAATTCAGCAACAAGCAAAGGTGTGTTCATTTGGTTTGTGTAAATTCATTTTTGCACAGTTGTAAGTTCACACACATTTGTTACAAGAAGATGTGTTCAAGTGTTTAAAACAAGTTTGCCTAGCTATTCATTTATAACAAGTAACGTTGCTGCAAACCCCGGGCTGCAAACCCTGTCCATGTACCACTGTGTTCCTTTAATGTCTTGCTTGCTTTGCTTGTTTGTTTTTGCCCTTCTAAATGACTGTTAGTATTATAAATGTGTACATCAGATGACACTACAATTGCACATTGGGATATTCCAGTTGAAATCCATACACCCCCATGGAAGACATGACCTTAATCTCTCACACAGGGGGTGTAGACTTCAAATGGAGTTGCCCATTCAGTGACTGCATTTGAAATTCACACTCCCTGTGTGGAAGATTTAGGTCATATCTTCCATAGGGGTTCTACAGATTTTAGCTGGAATAACCTACATGTGACCTGCTCCCACAAAATGAGCGTAAAGTCGTAAGTTGGTAGTTTTGAGATCTGGCCGCTGAGATGATGTTCTTTGTTTGACTTGCACTTGTACAAGCCAGTAGTATGTCCTTTGTGAATACCCAGTGTACCCCAATCACATAGGACATACTACTGGTTTGTCATTCTCATTCACAGAGACATACCACTGGCTTGTAATGGTGTGTGTCGAACAAAGAACATCAACTCAGCAGCCAGAATGTCTTGAAACTATCAACTTGCAACTTTGCACTCATTCGGTGTGAGTAGATCACATATAAATTGTCATGTCTTAAATCTGTGAATTCACTATTTTTATTCAGATATATATATATATATATATTAGTGAAATGGTAAAATGAATGAAATTGAATTTAAATATTAGTATGATACTTGACAGGGAGATTTAGATTTTTGTGCATGTATCTGGCGATTGCACTTGTAATATCAATAGTGACATTACCTACCTGTGCATGACACTTTATTTTTCAATTTCTCAGTATTTCTCTGAATATTTTTATTGCAAATTTGAAACACAAATAAGGGAGTAATGTGACACAATCAAACTGAATGTTGGAAAGGTATCTATATATAGATCAATTGTGTTTCTTGTAATCATTATTTTGCAGTGTACCTTGACTACTGTAGATCTCATTTTGATTCCTCCTCCTCCTCATCATCCTAGTATAGTGTACAAGTGACTACCAGGGTGTACTCTTTAACTTTTTTTGCCACTAGCCAGTCAGGCCGTTAACTCATAAAAGTTACCAGCCCAACAGAAATGTTGCCAGCCAATATGATATTACCAGTTTTACTCCTCAATTACCCGCCAGACGGGCGGGAACTTTTGCAAATTTATGTGCACAACAGCAAAGTAACCCACCCCTGGCATCTGAGGGCGGGTGTTAAAGTACATCCCTGGTGACAGCAGTTATTTTTAAAAGCATTTAACAGGGTTGTGTTCCAAGTAGTTCACACATATGGTCAATGACATACATCGTTATTTATTATTTTGTTCACAGATGGGAGGAGTGCAAAGGAGAGAGAAGAACAGGAAGCCAAAGAAGCGGAAGAAAGACACAAGAAAGACTTATTATTAGCGAGAATGCGAGATATTGACGACGGCAAGAAACCGGATTCGGGCAAGTCACAGAGGTCGTACAACCACACCGATCCGGTCAAGAATATGCACAATGGTCTACCATCACATCCTGAGGTCAGTAAACAGAGGCGTAAATCTATCGACGATGATTTGACGTTCGGTAGTTACGCTCCGTCATTTACAAACGGTGCCAGCAAGCCTGCTGCTAAGGGACCTGCCAAGAAAAAGAATCCGTTCTTTGATAATGACAATGATAGCGATAGTGGGTTCAAGCTGTCGCCGAAACACTCACCGCAGCGAGCGGCAAAGAAGAATAGTCTTATGGCGGATCTGTTCGGTAACGGCAGCGATAAATCAGACAGTCAGTCAAGAAGCTCGTTCGGTGAGGAAACTATCTTCTCGTCATCGACGAAAGCTAAACCTGTCGCAGATAGCGGGATTTATCCGTGGGAGAAAAAGGTTGAAGTTGGACAAGGAAATGGCAGCAATAAGCCCAAGAATGGGGGTCTGCCACCGCAGAAGTCATATTCGGATGATTTCGATGATGATATTGAGGAAATGACGTTATAACAAAGAAAATGTTGCAGTAACGGCATGAGTGAGGAATATAGATAAAATTATGTCAGTTAAATATTGCTGGTAAGAATTTAAAATAATTTTGTGATGGCTTTGATCATTCTTTACACTTGTAGCAGTACTGTAGTACAGTACTTATGATAACACTGTGTAAAATCCATAGAGATTAGAACCAAGGAGTACCGACTCAAAATTGCCTTGTGTATAATTCTATGGTAATCTGCCATTTTGGTTTATTGCTTATACAGGGCAAAGAGTGTACCTCTGGCATTTATTGGCTACAGCTTGAAATGGAACGATTCTTGGCATATTTAAGCTTGTGCGTCACAAAGATTTATGTATGGTAGCATGAAAGTTCATCTGTGTTGGTAGACTTCATAATTGAATACCTGAGTGGAAGAAGGGCCCAACTCCATCAAAACTGTTTTTGAGATATTAAGAAAAAACTTAATATTTGGAAAAGTTTTATAGACAGAATGATTTTGTCTTCAGGGGACCTTTAATATATGAACATACATTCAAAATTATATATGATGTTTCCATGGCAACGGTACAGGTCTTAATACGAGCTGGAGTTGGGCCCTTCTTCCACTAATATACTGCAAGTGCCAGTTCCGTGTTTTAAATAGCTACAGAAATTAGTTAATCACCATTATGCACAAGTAGAACTCATGTAATATGCTAGAAAGAAAGTTTCTTGTAGTGAAAAGCAGATTTCATGGATGAACAAAATTCACCCTTTAACACTATATTTGTGGAAGAAGGGCCCAACTGCATGGAGTTGGGCCTTTCTTCCATGAAAACCATGATTAAGTGTACGTGGAAGACTATTTAGAGAGTGGATTTTGGCTCATCTTTCACACACAAGGAAGAACAGTCTGCTGGCAATAAAATGCTGGGTCTAACTCATTTTTAAAAAAAATTGGAGTTGGGCCCTTCTTCCACTCAGGTATTCAATTGGAAATTTAAACTTATGATCTCAACACAAAATTAAGACGTACCTCAAATTTTCGGTCACAACTTTGACCTTCATCTGGAGACTTGTAACCCAAGTTTGGGATCAGTGACCTTTTGGACACTTGACCCCAAAACCCGGTCGTACACTCCCGTCGCGGTTGAGAGATGGTTGGTTGACTCTGATGTAAATTGACTCCTTCACACCACTTTCAAAGTATACAGCGTCCCGGTCGAGGATTTTGACCTCATCCAAATCAACTTGGTGGCCGGTTTATGTATGCATCACTTGGCATGTGTTTTTAGCACAATGCGCTACACACAGTATGAAAGCAATGGCACACGTTGATGTGAGCATTGCAAAATAATCCAGAGGTACACCATTTTGCCCTTCATGAACAACACACAAATATGGCAGAGTTGGTACTCCTTGGTTCTACCTCGTTGGTGCAATCCTAAACCCTAATATCTGCCTTTTGGTGTTGACTATTAAAGTCATGGCATTTTGTGGCTGCTTCCCCAAATCCCAACAATTTTCGCTTTAGGATTGAAATTGCAGAAGTGGTGATAAGTAATCCAAGTTTGCTATGCTAGCTTTATAGGAAAACTTGGCCATAACTCTTTTTGGATCAAATTTTTTGGTATGACACCTTGATTTGATGAGAATTTGTAAGTATTTTTTACAGCTAAGTGCCCCTTTTGTATGATTTGTATCAATTTGTAGCAGAAAAAAGTCCTTTGGTAGAGTGTACTTTTGATAACCCCTCTATGAAGCTGAAGCTTGGAAGATGTGGCCATTGGGCTATTAAATTCCATACACCCCTATGGAAGTCGTGACCATAGTCTTCGACACACATGGAGTGCAACCTGAATAGGTGATTCCATTTGAAATCAACACCCCCTGTGTGGGATGTTAAGATCATGTTATCCATAGGGGGCGTATGGATTTCAGTGGAATAACCTGCCAATTCAGGTATTCATAAATTTGAAAAATCAGATAGAGCCATTCATATGGTTACATATTCATGATGCGTGTGATCCAAATACATTTTATTATTTGCTTACACGCCGCCGAGGCAAATGTGGGTCATTAACATCTCACAATTGACTGCAAAAATTTGTATAGCAAATTTGAGCGAAAACATTATTTAGGCACTGTTCTTATGATTATTATATTAGCATATGTTTACATTGTAAAAAATTGCTATACAAGCTAAAATTTGTGTAGCAGGTTGTCCAAAATGGGGAGCTGTACCAGGAGAATCGAACACTGGACATTAATCCTTGTTGCCAAAAAGTTTAGAAATTGCAACCTGCTGGTCTCTATTTGTGAAACTTCTCGGGGGGGGGTCTGCACCCATGGCCAATACATTGCCTCGAGTTTAGTAGTGACATATAGGTGCATATTTGGCTGATTGCAGTATCGAATCATGTGCTGACACAGACTTAATCACACAGATGGTATTCACACTTACAGTGCAACCGCGTAAAGGCGCTGGTGTTGGAATAAGTTGAAACTGTCAAACTTTTTCCTCCCACAATTGAAACCAAAAATAATCAAATCCAGAACTGGGTTTGTCTTTCTTGAAATATATTGCTCTTCGGCAGCTTAATTGTAAAATATTTATTTGTACAATACAAAGTAATAGGTGATAGCAAAAATATCTTTGTTTATAGAAATGTTATCACTGCACAAAAAGTATTCATTTTCTACACTTGTGTATAGAACAGGTTCTTGTATAATAAGGAAAGATGTAAATAATGGAAATAGTAGAAGTAAGCATTATTTTATTATGTGCAATATTTCACCTTGAATTATGTGTCTTAAAACCAACAAATATTAGTACAGTATTGTTTGATTGAAATTTTATGACAATTAATGTTCCCTGGGTTGTGTTTCACTAACATTTATGAAGCATCGTACAGACGGCACAAAAAGTAACGCAGCTTCAGAACTAATAATTGTTTTCACAATGCTTCAACATTGAAGAAGAATGATTTTTGATACCCCATTTGTCCAATTTTGTTCAATATAAAACAACATAGCAGTGGTTTTAAAGAAAAATACCCAAATTTAAAAGTTGCAGATATTTGTATTGAAGTCAGCGCGAAGGTAATGTGCGTAATGATTTACGTGCCACAATGCTTGCGTAATAAGCATTGATAGCTGTAAACAGCAACTTTTAAATTTGGGTATTTCTTTAAAAGAATTACTGTGTTGTTAATATTGAATGACATTGGACAAATTGAGTATCAAAAATCGCTTAAATAAATCATCCTTCTTTCTATGTTGAAATATTGTGAAAGCATTTATTACTATAGTGGGAATTCCAATTGAATGAACACAGCTTTCAATAGCGTGATTTAATTTTTGCGCACACTGTGCGTATGTACGCCAGCGCATGCGACTGTGCGTGAGTAACGCAGAAGTGAATCCAACCATGGCAACGCACTCGTGATTGGTTAGCATTGTATCCAAGGTCGTGCGTTCGTGTTGTAATTTGATCGCGGTTGGATCGAGTACAGCTGCTGAAAGCTGCGTTCATTCAATTGGAATTCCTACTATAGTTACAGGTGTATTGATCATGCATTGGCTGATTCATTGATGTAGTGATAGAAGTTAAAAGACAGCAGTGCCTCCTCTGCAGGTTCAAAATATGGGACCAAATTAACCATAAGTTGAATTGTGTATCTTGGAATGAATTTCTGAATTGATCAATATCAGGACTAATGATAATGTCGTAGTTAACATTGGCTTTAACAGTGGTGTATCTGCTACAAATCCCAAACAAAGCACCAGTGCAAAGGCTTTTGTGTTATCTTTGACAGATGATGTCACTGTTTGAAGCAAAAGTTAGAAATATCTTCTGTTTCTCAGGATGTGATGACAGACCATTGTGCATATTCTTGACATAGCCGGTTAGATCAACTTTGTCAGATACTCGTCAATAAAGTTTTCTTGTGCAAAATTTTGACAGATGAGAATGAACGAAGATATTCCAAACTTATGCTCCAAACATGATAATCTAAAAATTGGCTTTTGTATTTGTGGAAATTTTGTGGGGTGTGTCATTAGGTATTCAGTTAACTTGGAGATAGAAAATTGGGCTGTTCCATTTAAAATCCCTACACCCCATATGGAAGACATTATCTTAAGGGCAGAGTAATGGGAGAGAACATGGACCTTTTCGAGCATCATTATTTCTGAATTGTACCTCCAAAGTATATAAAACTATACATTTTTGGAACGGAAATGAGTCAAGGAATCCCATGGTGACGTCAGATTTGTTCAAAAATCTCAAGTTTTTGAAAAAATCACAAAATTCACTTTTTACCCGAATTTTTTGTGACAACTTAGAAAAAAATCCGCTCGAGTAAAAAATATTCAGTTAGCTTTTCATGAAGAAGAGACATGAACTTAGGGAAGGTTTTTTATTTTTTGAAATTCGTCTCTTTTTGAAATATTGAAAAAACATGTGAAAAAAGCCATCTTGTCACTCTATTAAGCTAAAAATTGCACATAATGGTGTATATTTTTGTTTAAAACAAATATTTTGAAAAAATAAAAAAAACCTTCCCTAGACTTTGATGTAATCTAAAGGATAGTGCAAAAAGTTAACCCTTTGCTTGCATATTTTTCGAGTTATCTTGTCACAAAAATCGTGCAATATTATCAAAAGTGAGCTATGAGAAATCGATGTTTTAGTAAACAAATGTCAAAATTATGCACAAAACGTCCTTAAATTTTAAAACGGTAAGACTTTCACACTTGAAAAAGCTGTATCTGGTGCATGGTCTAAATATGCATCTTTTTGCACCAATGAATCTATAATGTCTGCTTTCAGTGCGCCAAAATTCAAAATAATTAAAAAATCTAAGTGGCATTTTGACTGCAAATTTTTGTTTTGTTTACACCACATTTGCTGGCGTTAACAACATACCGAATGCGCGCCTTGAGTGCGTTGGACATACGCGCAGAGTTGCTTGCCAGCGTCATGCGACGCGAATCGAATCGCTGCAGTAATCACAATATTTTCAGATTCGCTGCATTTCTGACTCATTATTTCCGCCAATTTACTAAGCTGTCTTGAGCCATGTGACTTTTTAGAGTTGAAAAGAGTGAAATAAATCAAGCAAAAAATACGAATAAATATTAGCAAGTTGTATTTTATCAGTTTCAAGTGAAAGAATACATCTTAGTGTTGATAAATATCAAAAAATCTCAAATTCGGTCGTGGACGAATGTGTCTTCCATTACTCTGGCCTTAATCTTCCACACAGGGCGTGTGAATTTCAAATGGGGTCACCTGAATTGGCGACTCCATTTGAAATCTGCATGCCCTGCATGGGGGATTAAGGTCATGTTTTCCATAGGGGGTGTGTAGATATTAACAGGAATTGCTCACATGGAAACTCACATTTCAAAGATTCAGGAAAGAAATAGACTCTTCATATCTCAGGCGCTGGCAGATTTTTGGCAAAGAGTATATAAATTTTAATATTTTATATCCGAAGCTATTTGATTCTGGCCAAGTTTCAAAATAAGCTTTGTATTGTCAGGAAACAGTTTATGTGGTTTTAAATTTCTTTCCCCATTCAGGCCTTCATTTTTGAAAATTGCTGGAGCTCTGTTAATCACTCTCCTGAGTTTACTAAGGAGCTCAACAAGGAGCTCAATCTTATAATATCTGTATTAGTGAGGAGCTCAGTAAATCATACTCCTGGGATGTTGTTAAGGAGAGCTGTAGGAGCTCTGGTGCAATTGAGCTCCTCAAAAATGAAGGTCTGCCCATTTGCTGTTGAGTAGCAAATGGATACTGTATAAGAATATTTTCAAAGATATAGCATCATATTCATTATCCTTTGTGTGTGTTATTTCTAGCCTCTGTGCGTTAGACAATAAAGTCAATGTGCTTTCATTGATAAACTGAATTAAATGTGTTTATTGTCTTTTTTGTGTGATAAGTATAAAATTTGGTTTGATGTGAGGTCAAAATGTTTACTGTCCCTCCACAGGATAGTTTTCTTCTGATCAGCGGCATACTCGATGAAATTGTGTTATCTTTCCTGTGACTTTTTATTGATATTGTCATTTTAAGAGGCACCATGAGGTGAATTTGGTCTTGCACCATTTAGGAAAATGCATACCACTAGTTTGGTACATTTTCTTACGTTTTATGTTTCCATTTTTTTCAATGACCGCACCAAAATCTTCATGAGGGGAGGTTAGGAGGGGTGGGGACAATCTGAAAAATTGCTAAAAAATTGTGCAATATTTGACTGAAATAGTGGATTTTTCAAATTTGTTTTGTTTTTACTGAGCCATTCCTCCATGCCCCATAACTTTTAAAGCAATTTACCCAGTAAACCATTGCATACGAGAAATATGTTTCACACAATAATGACGAAAACCTAATTTCCAGGTCAAACATCATGTTTTTGATTGTAGGCCGTACAGGGTAACAACTTACTCTGATGTTGGCAAAAACGGTTGAAAATTGTCTATCTTGAAAATAGAATCAAGGAAAGATATTGCACTTGCTCAAAACTGTTTACTTGTGTGCAATATGGAAGTCAAAGATCAACAGTGGCTATTAATATTAGTATTATGACCTTTCTTAACCGCTTAGTAGGTAACACGGTATAGGCAAAACTTATTTACCTGATATAATTTGCAACCATTTTACCCAAAATTGGAGCAAGTTGAGATTTTTACCCTCTAAACAACACAAAAATGTGTGATTTACGCAGTGGCGTAACTCCTATGGGCTCTGGGGGGCCGCGCCCCCGGGCACCCGGGCTAAGGGGCACCCATCAGCAGACCGGATACCCTTTCGACACGATAATACTTTGTTATAGGAAAGAAGTGGAAACCTTTACCCACCATGTATAGAATTCTACTCTTCATTTGAGTGCCCCGCCAACACAAAATTTTCGCGCGCATTGCACATAAAACTGTCATTTGAAAGACCAAAATTCAACTTGATTAGGCTATACCAAATTTGTATGCACATTTTTGCGCGCCCGCACCACAGGTATTGTGTATTCTTTCCTCTGGGCGCCACAAGCCCTAGCTACGTCACTACAGCTAGTGATGAATTTTCAAAAGTAAAGACATTGGAGAAGATGAAAACATTTTTTTTATTAACATGAAGTTATTCGGTAGGTCTATGGCTTTCAATACCAAAATTGATTAGCTCTGCAGTCTGCACCATGCACACATAGTCCGACGAGTAGGACCTGTTTTTTCTTAGATAGCAACTTTCGCGATTGGTCTTTCTTGCGCCATGTGAGATAGTGATCATAGTCTGAGCTGAGTATAGGCCTACATGTTAACTTAGAAAATAGGTCCTACACCAGTGGCGTAGCGACGGGGGGGGGGCAGAAGGGGCACGTGCCCTGGGCGCCACCCGTGGGGGCGCCGAATTAACCAATTCAGCGTCGATTCTGCGCCCACTCCAGCTATGAAAGTCTAATTTTTCGCGCGCTTCGCGCGCATTTCAGCACAAAATCATTTGAAAGATCAATTTAAGACCGATATTCAACTTCATTATGACCAAAGTTAATGCGTGATTGGTCCTATTTGTGTAAATTATCGCGCGATCCTCCCCAAGAATTGGGGAGGGGTGCCAATATGTATCCTTAGCCCTGGGCGCCACAACCCCTAGCGAATGCGAGACGTCTCACCCCGAAACCTATTCGCCCCAAAAAGTTCACCCAATACACATTACATACCACGACCAGTTCGCCCTAATACACGTACATACCACGACCAGTTCGCCCCAATTGACTCACCGTGTATAACGTTGCCGTAGCGTGCATAGTACTATAAGTAGTGTTAAACATGATGTAAATTACTTATAAATCGCCAGTGTAATAATTTATATAATATATGGCAAAACAAAACACTATATAAAAGAAAATAAAAACAACAAAAAACTCTTACTCTTGCGAGTTTTGTGTATTTTTATTTTACCGACTCAAACTCAGTTAAAATAAGTTTGAGATGTTCAAAACTTTCAAAACTTGCAGTCCTATAAACATATTAAATCAGAGAAGATCTTCTTTGACATAATGAAACTATTAAAAGGACTGAAAAAAATATATTTGGCAATTTTGCGTACAACTAGCAAAACAAACGCCAGCAGCAGCTTTGAGATGTTTTGTGGGTTCCGTGCTGTGCACCCGGGCTGTGCACTGACTTTTGCCCGCTTTTTGCACCGCGTGTAAGCGGCGGATATTTGCTGCCACTTCCGCGAAAACGCCGGGTGTGATATGTGTTCAATCCTGGTTCAATCAATGGTACCGTGACCAAAGCACGCAAAAGTGCCAGAACACACCGACGGCGTACCTTGCTTGACAAGTCCCCGGGCCCGCGGCCGTGTGCCTTACACACTGATGTACGATCGATTGCTTGACAAGTAGGCCTAGTATGCTCTCAATTTGATTAAGACCCGGAGGTAGTGCCACAAAGAAGAAAAATGCAATGATTTTGTTTGCAAAACTGGTTAAAGTCCAGTATTATTCTTTGCCAAATATTATTATAGTAACAACTGTCAGGAAAGTTTTCTGGTCATTCTAAACTGTGATGTTCTAAAATAATCAAAGATATAACAATTTTTATATATTAGTCTCAGATAATTATATATTCATCCTCATATAGCTTGATATGCGCGTTACAACTCTTTACAATAACTTATTATTATATATATCTTTAATTGAAATGCTATTATTTTAATTATATAATCATAATTTTATAATGTTTCAGATATATTGTACATTGTAATTGACAGTTATCATGATTCATTTTGTTCTTAATTTCTGCAACTTGCCTGTCAATCACAGACTAATTATGATTGATTTAAACACCACGGGACATCTTACATTGTACGATGTGTCCTAATCCTCTCAATATGCCAACAATTTTAAGGCGGGATGTTTTAACTCGATGATGTTAATACAATTTTTATTATTTTATTGATTTATATCAAACGCTAATACATAAGCTGGCATAATTATTCCCGGAATATCATGATTATATCGTTATGAACACGACAAAGTGCCGAATACGCAAAATTGCTGTTCTGAGTAAACGCCACGGCGTTTGAAAATCTTGGTACCATGCTCGACCAATGGGCTCAATCGATCCAATTTTATATCACAATTTTGCCCCCGACATACCAATGACCGCAATTTTGGCAAGCTGAGAGGGAGCAAGCAATTTTGGCACGAATTCATGGGGCGCCTGTTTAATAAAACGCTCTAAAAGGCTTAGGAAAACGGTACGGAAACGCTTAAAAATGCAAATTGTCCTGCTCGCTGCGCTCGCAACATAATTCTAGACCATTTAAGGTTTGCAATTTGGGATCCCAAAAATTTGACATGTTCAAGGGGGGGGGTAAAGAATTTTTGGCGAGCCGAGAGGGGGGGCAAGCGATTTTTGGCGGGCCGAGAGGGGGAGGGGGTGAGCAATTTTTGGTGAGCCGTTTGGAAATTTTACCCCCCGCGGGGGGGAAAATAATTATTGCACAGCACCTAAACACGTTACACAAAATTGTTCCATTAATTGGATTTTTACCCATGGTAGCTCCAATATCTTAAAAACATAATTAATTTGGCAGAGTTCAATGTAAGCTTTGACATTTTTAATCTTTAAATAGGCTATCGCCCTTTTTTTACATTTATAAAGTAAAAACAAAATTTAAGAAGTAAAAGTTTGTTCTCAGAGAATAAATAAATTGAATATCTCTTGTGTGAAATATTGTATTAGGCCTATATTAAAGCCACGATTTCTCCGTGATACGGAAAAACGGAAAAATTCACGGAAATCGGGGTTTGCCCACGGAAATTTGAAAATGCCACAAAATTGTAAAAAACGGTGTAAAATGTCTAACTGTTGTGTTGATTTGCAAAATAAAACAAAGAAAAGTGATTATTTGGCAGTAATCAACCATTAAACAACCCATTTTAGCATTAATTCTAGGCCTACTACAGTAAAGGGTAATAGAAAATACACTTATAAAACATGTTTGTTTTCAATTTTCAGTGCTTTATAATTATTGGAAAACGGAAAATCACGGAAATCGTCCAATTTGTAACACGGAATTTTAATTTCGTAACATGGAGAAATCGTGGCTTTAGCCTATATTATGTTGTAAAAGAATTAAATGGGAAATATTTTCCATTTCGAATTATGCGGAAAGAAAACACATTCGGATTTATGCGCGCAAAAGTAACATTTTCCAATTCCGCGCTCAATTCTTTTATTCTGTTCAATACTGTTCATGAAGGTGTGCGTTGTGTAACTTGGGGTGGAGGGTGTATAAAAATAGTTGTTTTTAAAAGGTTTAGTATGCCTACAACGTCAGAAATCCCATTCTTGCATGAAAAGTAGCCTATACATTACCGGATACATTACCATGCATGAAGATATAATAATGTCTATAATACATGCTGCATGCATGGAAGACACCATTTAATATCATGAGTAGGCCTAATGTTGGAAACTCCATTCTTCCATACCAGAAGTTCAGCTTTTTCCTCTGGTCTTAAATTAAAATAAATATCTTGTTGTTTTCTTTGGTTTTAGATTTCAATAACATTTGTCAAAGTGTCAAAGTGATTTTCCATTTCTGCGCCAAATTTCAAGTTTGAGTATATGGGTGACCGATCATGACGATGTGTGTTGTGTGTGTGGGGTGTGTGGGGGGGTGTGGGGGGTATACCGGGTGTGGTTGTATAGAGAATAGCTAACCAAGCAAAGAAACACAATTATTTGGGAAAGATTTTCCATTTTGAATTATTGGAGAAAGAAAACTCAAATTCTGATTTATGTGCGCAAAAGTGACATTTTCCATTTCCGCGCTCAATTCTTCTAGTATTTCAGTGTGTTTATACTGCTGAATGAAGGTGAGCTTCAGTATGTGGGGGGGGGCGTGTGGGCGGGGGGGGCATATTTTTATATCACTGGAAACCTCTGGCTACATAATGTACAAAATATTTCTTGCAGATTAATTCGTTTTGCAAAGATATCGTGAAATTTGAATTTCGTTCTGGTGCACCAGAACGAAATTACAACGCATTGTCTATGGAGCAGTGTAATACACATAATCGTGCATAACTCGCAAACGCAAAATCGGAATCAACTGAAATTTTGGGAATAGGCTTTTTCGTGGATATCTACTGAATAATGTCATAAAAAGAGATTGCTAGGATCACGAAACACTCCTTTAATAGGCCTACTGGGCTTTAATCAGTTTTGCAAACAAAATCCCAACTTTTTCTTCTTCGCGTGCCTCCCAATATAGGCCTACGTCACAATTTCAAAACACGGCCCGTAATTCTTGGGGTCGTAAAAACATACTCGATAAAATAGATAAGTAACAAAAACCCATATGGATGGAAAAGTACATGATCAAAAATAAAATGTTTTCATAACATAAACATAGTCAGCTCAACTGAATCTCGGGGCTGAATCACAAGGGGTTCTAAACAAATTCATAGCATTACACGTTTATATATATATATCACCAGCCAAATTGTTACAAATACTCAACATTTATTTAAAAACAGCACTGCATACTGTCTACTGAAAATACAAATTGTATTAGTTACGAACAATGGATTGTAAAAACATGACAAATTCATAAAATACAAAAATACATTTTAATGGCATAAAATTCATAGAACACCGTCAAATTTGTTTACAAAGACATAGGCCTATACAGCCGGGGCCTACAGTAAATAAACAAATTAAACAACACAATGTAAAGTGATTCAATAATATAATAATAATTAAGATATGATTAATATATACTAGTACTATTAATAATATTAAAATGATAGTTATTTTTTATTGTTATCATAAGAAAATAATAATAATAGGCCTACTATAATTTTTACTATACCGTATTAATTATTATTATATGAATAGGTCGTATTGATTATTCCATAATACATGAATATAAATGCAAACAATTGGAAGTTGTATTGATTGGCCATATGACCGCATGCACTGCATTCACGGCACTTTACAGTTTACACAGTGAGTCAATTGGGGCGAACTTGTCGTGGTATGTACGTGTATTGGGGCGAACTGGTCGCGGTATGTACGTGTATTGGGGCGAACTGGTAGTGGTATGTACTGGTGTGGGGCGAAACGTCCTGACACCCCCCTAGCTACGCCACTGTCCCACACGTCGGACTATGCACATCCTTGGTCAGGGGCACCCGATCTACTTTCGCCCCCGGGCACCCTGGCCCAAAGTTACGCCACTGGATTTACGGTTTTTACCTGAAAATAAGGTTTTTATAGCATAACTCAGGCATGAGAATTTCCAGTCAAAAAGCTGGAACCAGCTTTTTGTGATGTCAACATTCCCGCAATTTTATTTATTTTCAGCCCATTTTCAGGTGTTTTGGTTCAATTTTAGGTGCTTTTCCATCTTTTTTTATGCCTGATAACTTCATAACAATATCTTATAGATTGCACAAACTTTTGAAATCCTTGTGATCAGACATGATTTGGTATCTGTAAAAAGATTGGGATTATTTTCAATTTTTTACCCCTGTATGACCTTTTGTGACCTCTAGCGGTCATCGTGGGTCAAATTCAAAGTGGTTCTAAACTAGTTCTCAACTAAATAATTTGGACCTTGTACTTCATCTGTGGAAACACTTATTATGCTTTCATCACAAGTGCACAATACTTACTTCAAGGAATATTGCGATGATGAAATTGGGGGGAATATTGTGATCATGAAATTTGGTGAAAACCGGGGATGAAAATTACAACATTTCATTCTCAGTCTAGGGTAACTAACCTCGCCAGGGGGGTTTGCACTGGGGTTGATCTAGAAATTGGAAATTCAAGCATCCAAATTTCGTGTTCCCATCTCCTCAATGGCCAATATGTTTTCATCTAAAAATTATTTACCAATTAAAAAAAAAATTGATTGTAATTAAAAAAAAAAAAAAGTTGTGTAGGCCTACACGTAATTCCCTTTTCTTGAAAAAACGAAATATGTTTCTCCCATAAAATTAATTATTGGTCGTGAATCGATGGAAATCTTAAATCGGGATCAACCGGACCATGACTAACTCAGCAAACATAAAACGTTTTTAAAACGAGGTTATATTTTGGATTTTTGGTTTTGGTAAAAATGTTTTAATAACGTTCAATGTCGGGCTATAAAGGTTAAAGATAACGTTTTAAAACGTTTTGTATGAAAACACACTACAAACATTTTGTTAATGTTTTCAAAATGTTATTGTAAAATATGTTTGGCAAACATTTTTTGCCAAATATTGTGTCAACACTTAGATAACATTGTGTTAGAATATTTGCAGTACATGTAAGTTATCAAAAAACATTTTTGAATGTTATGAAAACGTTTTATACCCTTTATATACCCTTTATATAACCCGCCATTTAAATGTTTTCTGGCAACCTTTTCTAACCTTTTGCGAATGATGTCGAAATGTTATGTGTTTGCTGGGAAGGGAAGTAGGCCATAATGATTATTGTAATTGTATAAAAGGAAATCCGGTGAAAATGGCGTGTTTTAGGATTAATCTTATAGGCAAAATTCATATAATTGGGATTTCCAAATTTTGGGAAATGGCATACATTTTTTGGTATCACTGATTCACTGAATAAAGTGTCCGGGGGACTACTTTCGAAGTGACGGGGTGTCACGCTGCAGACTGAGATTCAAAACGGGTTCTCTCGATGAGTTTTGACGCCCACCCCAAATGGGGTAATTGGGTGAGGAGCTACCGTAAAATGGGGTAACTTCGGTCAGCGGGGTAACTTTGGTCGGTCAAATATATTTTTTTAAATGGTCATATTTTCGTACAGCAATATTGTTTTTAGTCATATTTGGTGTCAATTTGTTAAGAAATATGTTTGGAAGAAATAATAGTCGCTCATGTGTAATTTCCTTGAAATTTACGAAAAAAGCGGGATTTTTGACCAAAAATCAGCATTTTTTTTACATTTTTTTCAGAAAAAATAAAAATCGATATTTGTGAGCAAGGATGTGTGTTTGATAATTTTGCAAGGTGTCAAATGTCACAAAAAACAACAACTTGTCCATATTCAGCGAAGATCAATTTTTATTATTTTTTTTTACTTCATGGAATGCAATACGGTGACCAAAGTTGCCCCAAAGGCGGGGTAACTTTGGTCAGGTCATTTTAACCCCTAGGGCACCCTTACAAAATTATTAAAAAATCTTTTTCAACTTCAAGGTGTAGAAGGGAACCCTAATGTCACAAAAAAGAGTTAATTAGAAATATAATTGGTTTTGTTTGGAAGCAGTGGTTTAAGGGATCTAAAATGAGCGTTTATTGCGTTTCGACAGTATTTTTTGTGGCACATGAGAGCACGTCAGACCTATCGAATTGTATTCTGAATACGAACCATGTCTTTCTGATATCAAATAATTTTCATTTTTTGAAAATCACAATATAGTACAAATTTTATGACAAATTATAAAAATTTGATATTTTTCGAATTTTTGATATATAACAGTCCTCGAAGTAAATTATATAAATCTAATGATATATTCTTAAAGTGTATGTAGCAGGGAGGAAAAGCCGACGGTCAATTGAAAATTTTGACCTTTCATATTGAAGCTATGGATTTTTTTCCCAAAAACACCTAATTTGTTTTTGTGTATTGGGAAAAAAATCCATATCTGCAATACGAAAGGTCAAAATGTTCAATTGATCGTCGGCTTTTCAACCCACCTACATACACGATAAGTATAAATCATCAGATTTATAAAGTTTACTTCAAGTACTGTTAAATATCAAAAATATCAATTTTAATGATTTGCCATAAAATGTGTATTAAATTGCGAATTTCAAAATTCAAAATTATTTGATATCAGAAGGCCATTCTTCGTATTCAGAATGCAATTCGATATGTCTGATGTGCTCTAATGTCCCAAAATAAATACTGTCCAAACGTTCATACCCCAGCCCTTAAAAACTCTGAAAAGTGCCCAAAGTTATACTAAAAATGATGATTTAGTGAGACCTGTGACATTTTGGGCTCATAACGGTGCTGATAGGCCCTATGACTATGTCAAAAAAGGTGTTATATAAATTGAATAAAATTTGGATAATTAAAAATTCTGCGTGATCATTTTAGAAAAAAAGTAATTCAATGAGATTGTATCTAAAACTCGTTCAGAACTATTTAAAGATTTAAAGAGGGGTCATTGGATGACAAAAAAAGTGGTCAGTCGGGGTGAGACGAAGTTGAAAACTGGTGGTCAATGTGGTCCCCTGGTACCCCATCACCAATTTCCAATGAGTGCCCGGGGATACATTACTAACATTGACGGTAAGGCGACGAAAAAAAGAAAACCTGTTCTACGGGCGGACGGACCTTTGAAGTAGGGTCGGTCGGTCGGGCTTTTTTTTTTTTTTTTGAAATTGTCGAAATTTGGGTCGGTACTCATTTGTACAAGAAATTTTTTTTCCCAATTTGTTCAAAATCTGGGTCGGTCGGGCCCGTAGAACAGGGTTTTCTTTTTTCGTCGCCTAAAAGGACTAAAGGTATAAGCCAAGTTACCCACCCCACCCCCACACACCGTAACAGTCATCAGTCGAACTTGAGGAAAATGGTTCTTATGGGCCCACTGTGCCACAACGGGGACATTTTTTACATTAACATATGATTTCACCGTGAAAGAATGAAGTCTTCTGTCTTTAACACCCAAACACGCAAAGCAATCGTATATCGTGCTCTCGATTCTTGCACAATAGGCCTCAATCAGAACATATGACCATTACTCATACTGGGAAATCCCCATATTATTATTAGCAAAACGCTCTCGTTGTGTTACACGTGCGTGTTGCCATAATAGAGAATGCATGGAAACGTAACATATGGCTTTATAAGATATCGGTCTATCATGATATCGGCCTACAAAGACGGTATAAATAATATCCTACGTATAATTCATCTTCTGATTTTTCTGGATATCTCGAGGTCAAAATGAAATGCGCGCAGATTGAAGTGGAGTGAATTTCAAAATATCCAAAAAGTAGGACGTATTGGGATTAAAAAACTGGTGTTGGAGTCGAGTGAGGTATGAAGGACTTAAAGTAATGTTAGAAAGTTTGTTTGACAGAAAAAAAAAATTAAAATAACGCAAAAACAACCTTATTTAAGATAAAGTCAGTTTCAGATCTGGTGTCTTAACCGTGCACGTGTGCTCTCATTCAAAATACATGGTACCTCGTGGACAAATAACAAAATTGGGTATCGCAGCAAAAGGACTCATAAAAATTAAACGGTAGTCGCGATTCACTTCATATTTTCACAGAAGGTAGGCATTGAGTGTAGCATTTATAGAATTTTTCAATATTGGGAAAGTTCGACTTGGTTCTTACATAAATATTGATTCTTTGCTCTATTGCAGTTTTTTTGACTCGCCCTGTATTTGATTCTGGCCAAGTTTCAAAATAAGCTTTGTATTGTCAGGAAATTTCCTTCCCATTTCAATACGCGGATTTAGTGTTTCTCTACCGGAAGTCAATTTGTGCCGAAATTCCTTCCCACAATGCAATAAGCGTTTTGCATAATAATAGATACAGCTCGAAGGTTGATCCGTCTCCTTTCTTATGCAATACGCATATTGCATTGTGAGAAGGAATTTCGGCACAAATTGACTTCCGGTAGAGAAACCCTAAATCCGCATATATTGAGTTTCAAATGGATACTCAAGAATATTTTCAAATGTACACCATCATATTCATTATCCTTTGTGTGTGTTATTTTCAGCCTGTGTGCGTTAGACAATAAAGTCAATGTGCTTTCATTGATAAACTGAATTACATGTATTTGTTGTCTTTTTTGTGTCATCTTAATACTAATTATGGCGTGTCTGTCCTCTGTCCGCGCGCTATCGCGTGCGCGTGGCTCGCTAACGCGTGCTCGCGGTGCGTATAACGCGAGCGCGCGGTGCGTATCGCGTGTGCGCGGTGGGCTCTCGCGTAGTGCTGCGGAGTACCGACGGGCGCAGTGCGAGCATCGGAAAGTATTACAGTGACTAACAGGTGCATCTCATCGGACCAATAGGCCTATTTTAAAGACATGATTAACATACCCGTTTGCGTTCACATTTCTCCCGATTGAATTGATGGCCTACATCCAGACACTACTAAAATTTCGGGGTATTTTTGGGTCCTCCGATGTGGTTGCAGGACAGGGTTTGGAAGAGGCGAACGATGGGTTTTCAGATTATAGGTTCCGAAGTAAGCGTCACAGCTACAAAACAGAGTTGATAGTTGTGTCTTAATCATTGAGAGACATATATATCGTATAGGTCAGGACAAGTATGATAGGTAACGGGCGTTGGGTAATATTAGAGATAGGCCTATCACGAGAACCGCCCAACCCGAGAACCGCGAAATCTAGTAAATATATAATTTGGTTTGAAGTGAGGTCAAAATGTTTACTGTCCCTCCACAGGATAGTTTCCTTCTGATCAGCGGCATACTGGATGAAATTGTGTCATCTTTCCTGTTACTTTGCAGTGATATTGTCATTTTAAGAGGCACCATTAACATGAGGTGAATGGTCTTGCACCATTTAGGAAAATGCATACCACTAGTTTGGTACATTTTGTTATGTTTTATGTTTCCATTTTTCAATGACAGAACCAAAATCTTCATGGGGAAAAAGTGGGGTGGGGGTTTGCCAAAGATTAGGCAATATTTTACCAAAACAGTGGATTTTTCATTTTTTTTACTGAGCCACTCCTCCAATGCCCCATGATAACACTTTCTAAGTCTTCTGGAAATGTGGCCAAAAAAAAATCCGGAAATGGGGGGGGGGGGGTGATACCCGCAGCCTATTCCCCGGACAAGCCCCCATGCACTTACGAAAATTTGGCGAGGTGCTCGCCTTTGGCTCGCATGTTTTTCAGGGAGTGGATCGTTACCTCACTTACACCTCTGTAAATATGTTTCACATGATAATTACAAAATCCTCATTTTCAGGTCAAACCTCACGTTTTTGGTTGTACAGAGGTAACAATTTCAACTTATTCCAATGTTGGCAAAAACAGTAGGGAATTGTCCATCTTAACAATAGAATCAAGGAAAGAGCCAAAAAATGTTTACTTGTTGTGCAATATGAAATTCAATGATCAACAGTGACCATTATGGCCAGCCAATGGTCTTTGACCTCTTTTACCCTTTTAGTAGGTAAACACAGTAGATAGGCAAAACTTCTTCATCTGATACAATTTTCCACAATTTCTCCCAAAATTGGAGCAAGTTGAAATTGTTACCCTCTAAACAACACAAAAATTTGTGATTTTACCTGGAAATGACATTTGAAACTTTTGAAATCCATGTGATCAGACATAATTTGGTATCTGTAAAAAGATTGGGATTATTTTCAATTTGTTACCCCTGTATGACCTTTTGTGACCTCTAGCGGTCATCGTGGGTCAAATTCAAAGTGGTTCTAAACTAGTTCTCAACTAAATAATTTGGACCTTGTACTTCATCTGTGGAAACACTTATTATGCTTTCATCACAAGTGCACAATACTTAGTTCAAGGAATATTGCGATGATGAAATTGGGGGGAATATTGTGATCATGAAATTTGGTGAAAACCGGGGATGAAAATTACAACATTTCATTCCCAGTCTAGGGTAACTAACCTCGCCAGGGGGATTTGCACTGGGGTTGATCTAGAATTTGGAAATTCAAACATCCAAATTTCGTGTTCCCATCTCCTCAAATTCAAAGTGGTTCTAAACTAGTTCTCAACTAAATAATTTGGATCTTGTACTTCATCTGTGGAAACATTTCTTATGATTTCATCACAAGTGCACAATACTTAGTTCAAGGAATATTGCGATGATGAAATTGGGGGGAATATTGTGATCATGAAATTTGGTGAAAACCGGGGATGAAAATTACAACATTTCATTCTCAGTCTAGGGTAACTAACCTCGCCAGGGGGGTTTGCACTGGGGTTGATCTAGAAATTGGAAATTCAAACATCCAAATTTCGTGTTCCCATCTCCTCAATGGCCAATATGTTTTCATCTAAAAATTATTTACCAATTTAAAAAAAAATTGATTGTAATTAAAAAAAAAAAGTTGTGTAGGCCTACACGTAATTCCCTTTTCTTGAAAAACGAAACATATTTCTCCCATAAATTATTGGTCGTGAATCGATGGAAATCTTAAATTGGGATCAACCGGATCATGACTAACTCAGCAAACATAAAACGTTTTTAAAAGGTTATATTTTGGATTTATGGTTTTGGTAAAAATGTTTTAATAACATTAAATGTCGGGTTATATAAAGGTCAAGAAAACGTTTTAAAACGTTTTGTATGAAAACACATTGCAAAATTTGTTTCTAAATGTTTTCAAAACGTTATTGTAAAATATTTTTGGCAAATATTTGTTAAAACACCCACTATAAGGGGACACGCACAGCAATTGTATATTGGTGCTTTCGGTTAGGCCGTATAAAATTAATGTTTTGGTTCTCGTCCAGAGGATTTTCATGAATTGATGAGGAGGGAGGTGTTTTTTTTTTTTTTTTCCCCAATGTAAAATTAGCATTGTCAGTAGTTTTCGGTCTTCTCCAACAGTGCTCGAGGAAACGATGAGGCCTTTTTTTTTTTTTTTCAAATGTGAGATTCTGAGGATAAACCCCTAGAGTACCACAAAAAGACTTGGAAGTGATGCTTGTTCTCTAATAAACTTATTTATACTAGCGGGATACCCGCGCTTCGCGCGGGTCCCCGCTAGATGAGTAAATGGGAGCGTTCACTATAACAGGAAAAATTACTGAACAGGTAGAATCATTGAAAAGGTACATTTTATTTATCTAAATCTGTCTCTTCTAACATTTTCTTTTTTAGTTTCCTCTGCTTAGCTTGTGATTTTCCGTTTCCATGTTAGTTATTTATTTAACCCATGCAGTTCCCATTATTTTCTAAATCTGTTCTTTCTTACATTTCCCTTTTAGCATCTTTTTTATTTGCTGCTTGTGATTTCCCGTTTCCATGTTTTTTATTTAATTCTGTTCTCATTATTTTAGCTTCTTTTTTTCTTACATTTCCTGAATAGTTTCTTTCCTTCTTTGTCAATTCATGCCCGTTTCATTTAGTTACTTTAACCCGTTGGTCTAATTACTCGTACCTTTTTGTCCTCATTTTAATTTAATTTTTCTTTATAGTACCGCTTCATCCCGTGACCCGTCCATGTACCTTTTTGTCCTTTATTATTTTTCCTTCTTTCCGTATTATCATGTCCACTGGTCTCTGGCTCGCAGTCGCGTGGCTCTGCGCCGTTTACGCGCCCATTGGCGTAGTGCGCATTACGCACGAGGCGCCGACGCGCTGCCGGCCAGCTGCAGTGACGCGTAGGCTGACAACCGATTTTCATAACAAAAACCCCGTTTTTACCCATATTTTCACTGTTTTTGCAGCCAATTCTTGACCGTTTTCAACCAAATAAAGTGTAAACATGTTCCCGTATATTCATCGATCTCCCGTATGAATTTGGCGACATTTGGATCGAAACTGACGGAGCCTTTATAGGCATACATAGATAGATAGATACATACAACATTCCCTATTTATAGTAAGACTAGCGGGATACCCGCGCTTCGCGCAGGTCCCCGCTAGATGGGAGCGTTCACCATAACAGGAATAATTACTGAACAGGTAGAATCATTGAAAAGGTACATTTTATTTTTCTAAACCTGTCTCTTCTTACAATTTCTTTTTTAGTTTCTTTTGCTTAGCTTGTGATTTTCCGTTTCCACGCTAGATGGGAGCGTTCACCATAACAGGAATAATTACTGAACAGGTAGAATCATTGAAAAGGTACATTTTATTTTTCTAAACCTGTCTCTTCTTACAATTTCTTTTTTAGTTTCTTTTGCTTAGCTTGTGATTTTCCGTTTCCATGTTATTTATTTATTTAACCTCGATCCCATTATTTTCTAAATCTGTTCTTTCTTACATTTCCCTTTACCTTCTTTGTTTATTTGCTGCTTGTGATTTCCCGTTTCCATGTTTTTTTTATTTAGGCTAATTCTGTTCTCATTATTTAGGTTCTTTTTTCTTACATTTCCTGATTAGTTTCTTTCCTTCTTTGTTTCGTTCCCGTTTCATTTAGTTACTTTAACCCGTTGGCCTATTAGGCCTACTCGTATTTTTTTTTTTTTTCCTCATTTTAATTTTATTTTTCTTTATAGTACCGCTTCATGTTGTTTATACAACAAACATCTTTTTTCCCGTATTTATTACGTCCTCTCATAGCGTGTCTGCGGACGTGTTCACCCGTTATCATAATCCCGTGACCCGTCCATGTACCTTTTTGTCCTTTATTTTCCTTCTTTCCGTATTATCATGTCCACTGGTCTCTGGCTCGCAGTCGCGTGGCTCTGCGCCGTTTACGCGCCCATTGGCGTAGTGCGCATTACGCACGAGGCGCCGACGCGTTGCCGGCCAGCTGCAGTGACGCGTAGGCTGCCAACCGATTTTCATAACAAAAAACCCGTTTTTACCAACATTTTCACTGTTTTTGCAGCCAATTCTTGACCGTTTTCAACCAAATAAAGTTTAAACACGTTCCCGTATATTCATCGATCTCCCGTATGACTTTGGCGACATTTGGATCGAAACTGACGGAGCCTTTATAGCATACATAGATAGATACATAGATACATACATACAACATTCCCCTATTTATAGTAAGACTAGCGGGATACCCGCGCTTCGCGCGGGTCCCCGCTAGATGAGTAGGCCTAAATGGGAGCGTTCACTATAACAGGAAGAATTACTGAACGGGTAGAATCATTGAAGAGGTACATTTTATTTATCTAAATCTGTCTCTTCTTACATTTTCTTGTTTAGTTTCTTCTGCTTTCTTCTGCTTAGTGATTTTCCGTTTCCATGTTATTTATTTAACCCCGTTCCCATTATTTTCTAAAGCTGTTCTTTCTTGCATTTCCCTTTTAGCTCTTTTTTTTATTTGCTGCTTGTGATTTCCCGTTTCCATGTTTTTTTATTTAATTATGTTCTCATTATTTTAGCTTCTTTTTTGCTTACATTTCCTGATTAGTTTCTTTCCTTCTGTGTTTCGTTCCCGTTTCATTTAGTCCGTTGGCCTATTACTCGTACCTTTTTTGTCCTCATTTTAATTGTCTTTTTCTTTATAGTAGGCCTACCGCTTCATGTTGTTTATACAACACACAACTGTTTCCCGTATTTATTACGTCCTCTCATAGCGTGTCTGCGGACGTGTTCACCCGTATAATCCCGTGACCCGTCCATGTACCTTTTTGTCCTTTATTTTCCTTCTTTCCGTATTATCATGTCCACTGGTCTCTGGCTCGCAAGTCGCGTGGCTCTGCGCCTTTTACGCGCGCATTGGCGTAGTGCGCATTACGCGCTGCCGGCCAGCTGCAGCAACCGATTTTCATAACAAAAACCCCGTTTTTACCCATATTTTCACTGTTTTTGCAGCCAATTCTTGACCGTTTTCAACCAAATTTTCGCATTACCGTCTCGGTATATTCCCCGATCTCCCGTATGAATTTGGCGACATTTGGATCGAAACTGACGGAGCCTTTATATACATGCAAGATGCAAGATACATACATACAACATTCCCCTATTTATAGTAAGATGTATGAAGATTTCATAAATCATTCCAAAGTCTAAAAAATTGAAAAATCTAAAAAAAAAAAAAATCTGACAAATCCCAGAAATTGAGGAGGGAGGGACGAGAACCAAAATATTAATTTTACACGGCCTTATGACCATTATTACTCATTCTGGGAAATCCCCACATTACATAGGCCTATTATTTATTAGCAACATATTGCTCTCGTTGCGTTGCACGTGTCGCCACAATAGAGAAGGCATGGAAACATAACATATGGACATATCTATCGTGATATAGGACTAAGACGGTATAGCCTATGTACTAGTATTATTCATCTTCTGCTATTTTTTCTGGATATCTCGAGGTAAGACAAGTATTCTATAACTTCTAATTTTAAATCCACTTTATAAAAATATACAGCTATAGGCCTATGGCGATATGTTTCTTTGTATTTTACATCATTTTCATCCCAGTTTGAAACTTAGGGGCTGTGCACTGTGGCGTAGCTGCCGGGGGCGGGGGGGGGGGGAATTGCCCCCACTGGCAATGCATATTTGGGCCCACGTCCCATTTGCCCCCCCCCCCCTAGCGCAGGGCAAAATAATAAAGGAGTGAGAGAGATGGAAAAAAGGGGATAGATTTTGAACAATTTTACAATTTTGTTAAAAAATGGAACTATATTATATCAAAATGAAGTCGCTATCTCTTGTATTCCTTGTATAGTTGCATCATACAATACATATGCCGGTTTTGTTTTTGATTAAAAAAACTGTACATGTCTTCGAGCTTCGCGCAAAAAATTGTATTTAACACTAGCACTATTTTCGCCCATTATAAGGATAAAACATTGTGCGCGCAGCGCGAAATTATTATTATTTTTTTTTTGGCCCATGATCGGGGTGAATTTTTCTTTTCATTTGCCCTCCAGATTTTCTCTTAGATTTTTTTGTCAGAGGGACCTTTTTGCTTTCATTTTTGTCAGGCTATGCCCCCCCCCCCCGCCCCCCGCTACTGACAAAACTCTTTTGTGCATGCGGACCCGAGCAGGAAATTTTACATATTTAAACGTTTCCTGAGCCTAGAGTGTGTTATTAGTAGTTCCTGGGCATCCTCACACCCAAAATTATGCAAATGAGATCAAACAAATGACGTCACGAGTTAATCCCTTCTATTACCTAATTGCTTCCTAAATTGTAGTGGCTGAGCAAACGAGTGAAACAATGTCAATATTAATAGGTCAATTAAGAGGTTCAACTTCAAATATAGGGTTTAACATGTTTAATGTAGTACTTGTACAGTATACCTGTATACAGGAGTAGATTTATCGGCCTAATATAATATTGGTAAAGTATAAAAGTTAATAATAGGTACTCTACTATAAAAGTCAATAGGCAGGTACAATTTTTGTAATATAAAAGGTAGGTCAAAATGGATCCCCTTCACTGTTCATCTTGAAAACATTACAGTTACATCAAAGTTATAATATATCATTACAATACTGCATAGATCTGCTTCAGACAGTTAAAATAATATGGATGCGCAACTAAATGAATGTCCTCTAACAGTGGTGAGGAAGGAAGAATTGACCAACCAGTTATGTGCCTGGGATGCTGATTTTTACCCAGAAAAGTTCAATCCTTCAAGAACATTGTACATTGAAGTATATGGCTGCAGTGATTGTGGCAAAGGTCTGTCCTATGCCAATGCCAATCATACGTGTAGTGATGGTTTAAATACAGACGATGGATTTTCTGAAAAAGACTGTTACCGTGGTCATTTCAAATCATTTTTGAAGAGGATGGTGAACAGTATCGATACCGAATTTGTGAAAAGGTGCGAGATATGTACTGAAATGCATTATGTTTCATTTATACTGGAAGAAATCGACAATGATGATGATGGAGATTATGGCGACATGGACATCGATGATGGTGATAATGAACCAATGGAAATGGACCACGAGTTTTTGTAGGCGGATAATGAGCCAATAGGAATGGACCACGAGTATGTGTAGGCGGAGCATAGAGGATGAAAGGATGAACTTCCGGAGCATTCTGGGATGAAGTAATATATAAGCAAGTAGTTTTATGAACTATAACATTAAACATTCAATTCGGCAAAATGAATTCTTCTGCAACATCATCATCTACCCAGTGTTGTGGCCTTACTGAAGAGTTGGACAAGATACTTGCATCGGATATGAAAGAAGAACTGTACAAACTGTTAAAGTACTTGTACGCCGCTCAAATTCTTTTTGCGTACAGAACGCTGGTGGAATCCCGATGTAACGGATGTATGATAGATCATCCTTCCCAATCGCAGCACACATGCTTAGGATCTATAGACGATCAAGTTGCTGCAGAGCTGTATGGTATTGCAGAATCCAAGGTGAACAAACATTATTTAAAACTTCATAGAGTGTTGTAATACGCTTTGGCTGAATTACAGACTGATTGACATTGAAAATACATTATTGGAAAGTTTAGAATGGTGGACAGGCACAGACTTCCTAGATGTGGACTTCAGTATGAATGTAGAGGAGTCTTTCAAAACAGCGTCGTTAGCAGCAGCGATGAAATTGTGTTCGCTGGAAGAAAGATTTTCCAAATGATAGCGATCTGTTCGCATGTGGAGAAACTAAAAACAAACTGTGAATGCAACGAATGTGTATTATTACAAGGACTGCCTGAAAGGATACGACTTATTCGAGAACATAAGGACTACAAATCAACTACGGAATGGATTCTACAAAATATAAATTCAACGAGGGAGCTGAAGATTCTGGGAGAAGAAGTGTTTGCAGAAAAAAACTGTAACCCTAAAAGCCTGTGTTATAGAGCATTGACTTTACTTGTCTGCACTTACGACGTTTGCGCACAAATGAGAGACAATGATTTGATTGAGGACATACTTTTAACCACTGAGAATTTAGTGGATTCAAAGAAAGTGAATTGGAACTTAATGTGCGTTGACAATGATCACGATAATTATCATACAGTTTGGATTATACTTAAATCATGTTGCTGTGCAATGGTTGCATGCTACATTCACTATCTTCTTAAATATTAATTTGTTTAATCAAGCTATTGATCTAATCAAGACTAAATGAAATAATGATTGAAATAAATATCACCTTTGAGTGTAAAAAAGAAAAAGAAAAAGAAAAAATCTTGTGTGTCATTGTGTTTTATTTTCTAGAATATATCTTTTGTACTTAAACCTATAACAGTGTTTAAATGTATTCATTACATATCAGCATGGCTAACGATCGATAAAGAGGTTAAAGATTTCTTGCATGGGATTTATTATGATGCTAGTCATCCTGCAGGTTATGGGAGTGTAAGGTCTCTTTACTTGGCAGCACGGAAAAAAGGTTTTAAAATTACCTTAAATATAATTAAAAAGTGGTTGCAAAGTCAGGACACTTACACTCTACATAAAACTGCCAGGAAAAAATTCCGACGCAATAGAGTTGTTGTATTTGCGATGGATTCACAATGGGAAGCTGATTTGGTGGATTTGTCATCTCTTACTCGTCAAAATAAGGGATACAAGTACTTGTTAACCTGTATAGATGTGCTTTCCAAGTTCAGTTGGGTGGTTCCTTTAAAAGATAAAAAAGGAGTCACTCTAGTAAATGCTTTCAAGAAAATCTTATCCTCAGGAAGAACCCCTGTCCGATTATTTACGGACAAAGGTACAGAGTTTAAAAATCATCACTTTCAAAAGTTATTGAAGAGTAAAGGTATTCATTATTTCAACCCCAACAATAAGACCAAATGTAGTATTGTAGAAAGATTTAATAGAACACTCAAAACAAAAATGTGGAAATATTTTACCAGTAAAAATACATCCAAATACATAGATGTACTCCCCAAACTTGTCAGAGCATACAATGATACCGAACATCGTAGTATAGGTACAAATCCATCATCCGTCAACATAAATAATCAGATGAAAATCAAGAAAAGGTTGTATAGAGAAATGTACCCTTCAAAATCATCTCCAAATTTTAAATTTAAGGAGGGGGACCGTGTAAGAATAAGCAAAACCAAGATGACATTTGAAAAGGGATATAGGCCTAATTGGACGGAAGAAATATTTATAGTTTCAAAACGTTTAAAAAGAATACCACCCGTGTACCGAATCAGTGATCTCGATGATGAAAATTTGATCGGTACATTTTACGAGGAGGAATTGCAAAAAGTTGATAAAGGAGATGATGCTTTATTTATCATCGAAAAGGTGTTGAAGAGAAGAAAAAGGAGTGGTAAAACTGAATATTTTGTGTCTTGGAAGGGTTACCCTAGTAAATTTAATAGCTGGGTGTCAGACATTCAAATTGCAAATAGGTCCTGAATAAATACCGTTGAATTTTGTGGGTTATGTCACATTGAATCCAACTACGGACAGAGTGATAACGTTTAATAAAAGATGGGTCTCACACAATTTTACGTTACCTTACCTAGTAACAGCTCGATGCAATTTTACCCCGACAACAAGTTATCGTCCTATACAACAAAACTCCATACTCCATTATCATTACAGGGTGAATGGGAGGTGTCTTTGGTAGAAGTCAATTATCCTAGAACATGGTACAACATATCGGGGGATAGTTGTAAAATAAAATACAAAGGCAGTGGAGTGGATATAGAGGAAACAATTGCGTTAACCCCTGGATATTATGAAGATGTACACCAAATTATTTTAGAGATAAAACAATATTTATCAGAAAGATCCAAGAGGAATATACTCATGTACGTGAAATCACAATCCCGAAAAATGGTCATCAGTTGTCAGAATGGCGCCAGTATAGAGATTAATGATACATTAGCTCGTATGTTTGGGTTTGAAAATGCTGGATATTTCAAAAAAACTAATTATGGTTCATTTCCAGTAGATGTTCATAGAGGATTTTACACTTTTTACGTTTATACCGACATAGTTAACTCTCAATTTGTCGGAGATGCGCACGCTCCATTGTTAAGAACTGTAGATGTTGATCATTCAGTAATTGGTGGGATGGTTTGTAGAACATATAACAGTCCTCATTACGTACCTATCAAACTGAGGGATATTGAAACTATAAAAATAGATATAAGACTGAATTCTGGGGAACTTGTACCATTTGAAGCCGGACAATTGATAAGTAAACTACACTTTCGCCTGAAGCGCTCACCATATTTGATTTAATTAAGTACATCATTATGTACCGTAAACCATGCTCAACCCACAGTCAAGACCCTCATTTTTTTAATGATTACTATCTCAAGCAGGTAGGATCGGGGTCAGGAATGCCTTTTTACCGAGGGTCTACGAGTCTTCAAAGGGGGTACGGTTTAGGGGGTCTGTTAGGAGGACTTTTTCGATCAGCCATACCTTTACTCAAACGAGGAGCAGTGACAGTAGGTAAACAAGCTCTTCAAACTGGTATGGAAATTGCTGATGATGTTATGTCAGGTCAAAATGTAAAAACCGCAGCAAAGAGAAGACTCAAACAAGCCGGTAGACAATTAGGTTCAAAGGCTGTCAGAAGAATACAGACGGGTAAAGGAAAGACAAAAAGAAGAGGCAGGAAACCTAAAAACAGACCGAAGCGTGGGAGAGGTATAAAGAGAAAGCAAAGTGGTCGTGCAGTCAGTTTAAAAACTAGCAAGCGAAGAAGAAAGACCTATCTAGACATATTCTCTTAATTTACCAAAGATGGCTTTATTACACGAAAAATCATGTCAGTGTACCACTAATCAGTTAGATTTATTCACTGTGCTACCAACTCAAACAGGTATTTTGTCTGGGACATGGGATGAGTATCACCCCATATCTAATCTTCTTGATGGATCTCCAATAGAATTTCATATAGCTGGAACGGCGGAAGAATATGTAGATCTGTCACAAACTAAACTACATATAAAAGCAAAAATAGTCAATGGTGATGGGACCAATCTACCTGCTCAAGCTGAAGTAGCACCCTCCAATCTTTTCCTACAGTCTTTATTCAGTCAGTGTGAAGTGTCCCTGAATGAACGCTTGGTGTCTGTGGCTAGTAACAACTATCCTTACAGAGCTTATCTGGAAACATTACTCAACTATGGGAGGGAAGCCAAAGAAACGCAACTTACATCATCACTGTTCTTTAAAGATAAGGCAGGATTGATGGATGAAACTAATCCTCATGCTGATGATGGTGTGGTGAACACAGGGTTAAAGAAAAGATGCGAGTACTCTGCCCGTAGTCGTCTCATAGACATGACGGGTCCCTTACATTCCGACATTTTTATGCAGGAAAAACTTTTACTGAATGGTATTGATCTTAAAGTAAAACTCACACCATCTAAAGCTCAGTTTTGTCTTATAGGTACCAATGCAGCTGGTGACTACAAAGTTTCTATAACTCACGCATCCTTGATGGTGCGTAGAGTCAAGGTCAGTCCTAGCGTGTCCTTAGCGCATGCCCGAGCTTTGGAAGTGGGTACGGCCAAGTACAATCTTAATAGAGTTGAAGTCAAGGCTTTTTCAATCCCTACAGGGACTATGTCTTTTTCTAAAGATAATTTGTTCCTAGGACAATTACCACAACGTTTAGTAGTTGGATTTGTCGACAATGATGCTTACAATGGAGTTTTGACCAAAAATCCCTATAATTTCAAAAATTTGTCCTTAAACTACATGAGTTTGATGCTAGATGGACAGACTGTGCCAGCGAGCCGGGCTCTCACCCCTAAATTTACAATTGCAGGAGGACAGGGTTACATCCAGGCTTATCAGACTCTTTTTCAGGCCTAAACAAAATGTACCAAGATACGGGACACTTCATCAGTCGTGATGATTACCCCAACGGTTACACACTGTACTGTTTTGACCTCTCCCCAGATCTAAACCAAGGAGATCATTTGAACCTAGTGAGAAAAGGCAATCTGAGATTGGAAATGCGCTTTAATGAAGCCTTACCCCAAACTGCCATGGTGATTGTCTATGCACAATTTCAGAACATTCTCGAGGTGGACAAACAGCGAAATGTACTCTTAGAATACAACGTTTAGTCAAAAGCATGGATTCGCAACAACTGAGACGTGTTATGCATATGGATAGACTAGGCAATACATACTTTAGGGGTGTATTTGCATCTGATGAACTTAGTAAACAAAAAGTCAACAAATTTCCCAGTGGGTACATTGTCAATACAGATCCGAGCCAAAAACCTGGTGAACATTGGGTGGCTTTTTATTTTGATGAAAAAGGCAGAGGAGAATTTTTCTGTTCTTACGGTAAAACACCATCAACCTACAACTTTGAAACATGGATAAAAAGGAACGCTACATCTTGGAAATACAACAAAACCAGACTTCAAGGAGATATGTCAAGCGTGTGTGGACAATATTGTTTATTTTTCTTATTACATCGTTTCAGAGATATAGTCATTGATGATGTTTTTGGATCAGATAGGGATGTAAATGACTCTTGGGTTAATGACTTTATTAGTAGTCGATTTGATTTAGAAACTCGAGTAACTGACGAGAAATTTCTCTTAAAACAAATTGCTAGATCTTTATTAGGACAATTGTAAAATCATATAGATCTTTTTCTTATCATTATAGGGGTGTACTAGATTTGTTTAAGTCATCATCTTTGTACATAGTATTTATAAGTAAAGTAGAGGCAATAAATAGACAAAAAGATTTTTTTTTTTTTTTCAGTTAACATAAACAATGTATGTTTTTTATTAAAGTATTATTCTTTTTTTCCTTTGTACATGATATTAATAATATTGTAAAAATGACAATGTAGTATCAAATAAAGTTTTACAAAAAAATTTATATTACAGTAATGAATGTGCTTTATTATACAGAGTGTTGTTTGAAAACGTATCTTACAAATACTATTATACACAAATAAAAACTAAATATATTTTATACAGATAACACCCAAACTACTCGTAATACAAATTTATATGTTTCTTATAATCAAAGTATTATTTACATATTATTAAAAAATTAAATATTTTACGCAATCACTTAGGTGGGTAAGTATCCCAATTTAATCGCCCTTTTACACGCTTTAAAGGAGTCGCTGGGGATCTCCTAGCTTTTTTACCTTTTGATGGTTTTTTGTGTGGTGTGGGAGAATCAAATTCCCCCAAGGTAGAAGAAGAGGTGGTGAATGGAGGAGTCGATCCTTCTCGCTTCATTTTTATCATTTTATACCGTCTATTTGCGTTACTAACAATCCTTTCAGGTATGTTCATTTTGATCAAACCGCCCAAAAAATGTTCCCAACCCCTTGGTTCAAATCCCTTTTTTCCTAAAAGAATATCATAAAGCAAATCTGAAACGTGACTCCCATGCACCACTTTTCCTTCAACGATCAATTCTCCTTGTTCATTATAGGGTCATTCCATATGAAATCAAGGAGGCGTCCCACCTGACCCCTTCAGATTTGCTTTATATTGTAGTCATATGTTGTACCTGTGAAAATATTAAAAACCTGCAAATTTGAGGTCTGTAGCTCTTGCGGATTTTCTGTGGCAGCCATTTAAAGTTGGAGTAGGGGGGTCTAAATTTGGACCCAAAAGTTGCCCTTTAAATAAATTTCATCTTTGGGAGTCTGTGCCTTCTTTATAAAAAGAAAGAGAGGTCTGAAACTTTGTATACACACTAACTGCATGCCCAATTTGTCAAAAAATAAAAATAAAAAAATTCTGTAATTGCGCGTTGTGTCACGGGGTCATTAAATATGCAAGAAAAAATGTAATATTTCGTAAACTGGCAAGTTTAGCCCCCCTAAATTCACACTTTTTGTCAGATTAATTATTTTTTGTTATCACTGATGCTATGTATAGGATAAATACAATACATATCCAAAAATTGAGGTCACAACTCATTTACAGTTCGAACAGCACCCTCAAGAAGAGGAAATTTATTGCAAATTCAACATTTTCATGTGATCCAAAGTCGATGTGGTCCACCTTAAAAATTTATAAAACATCACTTTTATATAACTACTAGTCTTAAATTACAACTTTGGTAAGTCCCAGTAATTGTATAGGTTGACTTCATATAAAATGACAAGCCCAAAGTTGACCATTTTCTTATGATTGTATGTAGTGCAAATGTGCCGAATTCGGAAGGCTTGAAAGTCAAATTGGCCACAATATTAAAAAATAAATGATTAGATAAGTAGTTATTGGTCCTATTTATTTTTATTTCCATTTCATTTTCAATATATACAGATTTTCTACGGTAGCCATTTAAAGTTGGTGTAGATGAAAATTAATGCAAATTCACCATTTTCAGGGGCCCAAAGTCGATGTGGTCAACCTACAAAATTTATAAAACATCACTTTTATATGACTACTAGTCTTAAATTACAACTTTCCTCAATCCCAGTAATTTTATACATTGACTTCATATAAAACGACAAGCCCAAAGTTGACCATTTTCTTATGATTGCATGTACTGCAAATGTGCCGAATTCGGAAGGTTTAAAAGTCAAAATGGCAACAATATTGAAAATAAATGACTAGATGCGTAGTTATTGGCCCTATTTACTTTTATTTCCATTTTATTTTCAATATTGGGGCCAATTTGACTTTCAAGCCTTCCGAATTCGGCACATTTGCACTACATGAAATCATAAGAAAATGGTCAACTTTGGGCTTGTTGTTTTATATGAAGTCAACCTATACAATTACTGGGACTTAGCAAAGGTGTACTTTAAGACTAGTAGTTGTATAAAAGTGATGTTTTATAAATTTTGAAGGTGGACCACATCGACTTTGGGCCCCCTGAAAATGTTGAATTTACAATAAATGTCATCTTCGTGAGGGCGCTGTTCGAAATGTAAATGAGTTGTGACCTCAATTTTTTGGATATGCATTGTATTTATCCTATATATAGCATCAGTGATAACAAAAAATAATTAATCTGACAAAAAATGTGAATTTAGGGGGGCTAAACTTGAGAGTTTACAAAACATTAGGGTAAATTGGGGTAAATGGAACGCTTAAGCAATAAATCACTTTCTGTGGTCAGGAGGGTATCCATATATGATTTTTGTTTGTTTCAATAAGTAGATAATATGTTTTTACAACTTGTTTTAACAGATAAACTCCCATTTTATGGCTTTGTTTCTTGTATCGGTCCAAATACAAGCATGGTCATGGTGTTCCAGTTACCCCAACAAATTGGGGTAAATGGAACAGTAGGTTGGGTAATTGGAACAAGGGGCATTACTTGCAAGGAGCCTACATTCATAGCTATATTTACATTGAAAAGACATCAGACTATTTTATTTAACATATATTTTGTGACTAAGCAAAAGATTAACAAAAATAATTTTGTTTTCATGTTTTTTATAAACATGGTAAAATACCACGTAAAAACACACTTTCTCTCGGTACATAACAGAAAAAAATGGTTTTCAGATATTTAAAAAATCAATAGGAGGCCTAATCTACCATGAATTAGTTATTTGTAGTATATAATTTCATAATAATTAAACCAATTAGTAAAAAAATATTAACATGTTATATATATTTGAAGTCAGTCAACCGTGTTCCATTTACCCCAAGTGGATCTGTTGTGGGGTAAATGGAACACCAAACTAATTAATTAGCTAATTAACATATTAATTTGCATAATTTCATCATTAAAATCTGCTATTTTATTGTTTAAAGCATTTATGTTATTGTAGAAAACAAACATATTGCCAATATTGTAAGACAACTCTCAGCACAACATTCAAATATTTAGGAATCAATACCCTTAAATTAGTAATGTTCACTGAACCGTAGCACCACTTCAAGGTCAGTGACAACATTTGAGATTTTCTTCCACTCAAACAACGAGTAAACCCACGCTTGGGGTATGAAACGAAAGCAGAACGTATGGCGTTGGGGTAAATGGAACAGTCGGTATGATGTTGCCCAATTTGTTTCTTGATTGAGGGAATTGTATTCTCCGCGTTCCATTTACCCCACCGTTCCATTTACCCCAATTTACCCTACATTTTTTCTTGCATATTTAATGACCCCGTGACACAACGCGCAATTACAGAATTTTTTATTTTTTATTTTTTTTGACAAATTGGGCATGCAGTTAGTGTGTATACAAAGTTTCAGACCTCTCTTTCTTTTTTATAAAGAAGGCACAGACTCCCAAAGATGAAATTTATTTAAAGGCCAACTTTTGGGTCCAAATTTAGAGCCCCCTACTCCCACTTTAAATGGCTGCCACCGAAAATCCGTAAGAGCTACAAACCTCAAATTTGCAGGTTTTTAATATTTTTACAGGAACAACATATGACTAAAATATAAAGCAAATCTGAAGGGGTCAGGTGGGACGCCTCCTTGATTTCATATGGAGTAACCCTATAGTCTAAAATACCCCCACTGTTTTTAATTACTCTCAACAAAGACTTGGCTTTTGCAAGTAGAGTCATTGGAAAATTTATAAGAAGTTTTTCAGCATCTTCATGTACAGAGTCTACACCTGTTGCGCCATCTAAAGATTGTACATCATTCTCTAGATCAGAAATTTCCATTGGATCAATAGCAGCATCCTGAACATTCTGAGGTTTGTCCTGAGTTACTCGAACAGTGATCGGTTTTTTGACAGCTTGATTATAGTACGTCAAATATCTTTGCAAAATTTGATTATAAAGTTGTACTTTGTCAAAGGGAAGTAGATCGTGTCTATCAAGAATCTGCTGAAGTTCTAGGTCTAATTTAGATAAATTGTTTTTCGTTGAGGATGTCGGCACATCTTTAATCGCCGATAATGCTTCCGGTGACACTAATACCATTTTCTTAGCATGCTGCATTTTTAATGCAAAAGTAATTTCCACTATTTAAACAATAAACCTGCCAAAGTTGATAAAAACTGGTTTTAAGAGAGCTCCTAAAAATCCACCTTGTTGTACTAGTAATTTCTTCTTGCGATTATTCGACACTTTATGATCAGCGAGTGCTCTTAACTTTTGCTTGTGACGAGATAATTTTCTCTTCTGACAAGGAGTCAGCTTGACACGACCATTTAATACATTCAAACAGCATTCAGAAAGTGATCTTAATAAAGTTGTACTAGCTTTCTGTAAGATGGATTTCCGGACTTTAGGATTACATTCTGATAATATTTTGAGAAGGTGAGCGTTGCTCTTTACGTGTTGAGACATTTTGATAAAGTGAAACAAGTTTGATTATCAATCTTCTTTTATAGTACATCGATCATTTCTTTGGTAAATATACAAAGTGTGGTTTTTCTTGAGGTAAAATATTTGATCTAACTCTCATATTATCCGGACAGTTAGGCTTAAAATCAAGAAATAGATATCCAAATGGTGGTGAAGTTGCGTCGGTAAAAGCCTCCCGCAAAAAATTAACATTGCCAGGAAACATCTGCTTGGCTAGGTGAACAATTTGGGACCTATCCCTAGGGTTTTTAAATAAGACCATATAATGACTATTTAAGCTAATAGTACGACTCTCTTTACCTTGATAAAACAAATTTTGTAAGATGAATATTACACTAAGGTTACGATGGTGAGATCCGTAGGGCGTCGAGTTGGGAACTTTTCTATCACCAGCAGCTTCAGCCATTAAATCATCTATAATGATCATGTTATTCATTTTAGGGTCAAACATATCAATAACGTCTGTAGGAATACCTTCGATAAATTCAATTTGAGGGAATTGTTGGGAAAGTTCTTGGTAAGAAGGCTGAAATTCACCGTAGCAAAATACTATTCGATCAGGAACATTTGTCATCATCTCCTCCCTAGATTCCAAAAGTTTTTTTGTCCATTGAGTTTTACCCGAACCACTAGGTCCGCAGCATAATAACGAAAAAGGTGTCTGTAGACGGACGTCCATACTCTTGAAGGTCTTGGAATCCATGCGCGTATTTGGGGGGGCTTTGGGGGCGCCAGCCCACCGGGGTCAAAGTAGGGGCGGCAAAAACGAAGGGGCGGCGGAACAAGAAGGGCGGCAAAAACAGGGCGGCAAAAACAAAGGGGCGGCAAAACGAATTAAGAAAGAAAAAAGGGCGCAAAAAATTGAAAAAGCATAACAAATTTATAAAAAAGGTTGCTTTAAGTGCGCTAGCGCCTATAATTTTTTTTTTTTTTTTTTTTTTTTTTTTTTTTTTTGCTCTTCACTTTTTCAAACGACCGTGAAAAAAATTGGGTCAACCTTTTCGGGCTGTTAAGGAAGGGGCGGCAAAATTGTTTCTTCTTCAGCCCCCCGGGGTTGGGGCGGCCACGGTACGCCACTGGGAATGAAATGATGACAAAGTACAGTATGATCATAAATAAGTTATACATAATAAGAATGATACAAATGTCTCAAACAGGATGACTCGATAAATCAATCGCCATGTTGTCTATGATATTGACACTTTGTTTTATAACGTTCCATTGTTGTAGATTGAGATTTATGCCAACTACCGTTGGTCTGATGCCAGTTTTAACCGTTCCTGTGAACTTACGGATATCTATTACAATATTATAAACATTATTATTTAGGTTGCTGACACCATTATAAATATTGCAAACACTTAGGAATACATTTTCACCTAATCCTATAACATTTTCTTCCAAACATGGCTGGGGGTGTAATATGGAAGAGAAGTTAAACTTCAATGGTAAATCATCTGACAAAGAGGTGGTAGACACGTTAGATATTGTATCGGTGTGATTCATATCCTTAAAGAATCCTATGTCATTGGACAGTTTTTCAGTTGAAGATAATATAAGTGCCGGAACTGCGATGTATAGTCCCATTGTAACAAAGATAAAAACTAGAGTCAACAGACGCTGAATACAAGCCGCAATTTGACCCCTATAACTTGACCCCTGGGTTACGGATGGGGTCAACTGCTCTTGCATTGTGCTTAGGATGTCATAAGAAATATTCCTGGTGAATTTCAGCTTAATCGGAACTTATACATGGATTTTGATTTTTGACAATTTTTGATTGACCTTTTGACCCCTTAATGACCTTTGACCTCAATGAAAAAAAAACCTTATATACACCGACAAAATGCATTGTTCCAATTTTAATTAAAAAATTCTAACATGTTTATTTCTTGAGATAAAAATTTTTGAAGTTATTTAGCTAAAAACAGGAAGTGACCCCTTAATGACCTTTGACCCCCAAAATAAAATACCATACATACATCAGGTAACACTGATTCATGTATGATGGTTATATTACTCTGGTCTGTCTACATTTTGAGACAAAAATTTTTTGAACATTTTTGATAATTTTGGTTTTTGACCGGAAGTAACCCCTTAATGACATTTGACCCCAAAACTGTAGGCATCCTAAAGACCCTGGCTAGTAGCAATGCATGTGTGCTAATGGCGACTCTCTGCTATGTAATTTGTAAAGACAGTGATTTTTTGAATATTTTTAGACTTTGACCGGAAATGACCCTTAATGACCTTTGACCCCTTATCTGAGCACACCCTATAGACACCGACTAAAGTTGAGTCACATGATATAACCATGTCCTCATCGCATGAAATTTGTGGAAGGAGTAGCATTTTTTTGTGAAATCACATTTTTGACCATTATAGCTAGGTCAAAGGTCACAGCAAGGTCAAAGTCAAATGGAAGGTTTGGCCTAGCCCAATGGTCATTTGGGTCAACTTTGGTTGAAATCTGTCAATCCGTTGCGGAGCTACATGCAGTTAATTGCGGTTGCCAGAAGAAGAAAGAAAGAAAGAAAGAATTGGGAAGAGACAGAACAAGCCGACATTCGTCGTCGGCTTGTAAAGAAAATCATGAGGACAAATTTATTGTCCTTAATGTTTTGGTAGGACATAGTTAGAGAAAAACGTTGTTCCTCAGCCATGGTTAAAAGTAAAATGATAAGTTTCAGCAATTGAATGCATGTTTTATACATACTGTATTTATTAAATAAACAAAGCTTTAAAATTAAAATATTTTTGATTGTTGGGGGAATAATGATAAGAATATATGAACGATATTTTTTGGCCTAATCTTGTTTGGTTTCTGCATCTTCTTTTACTAAAATGTCCATGACCCGGGGGGCACTCCAACTTTGGAGGTGACGCGTATGTAGGGCTGTTAAGACCCCTTTTTCAGCATCGCTGTCACCCAAAGACCCATATTTTTTTTACGAACACATGCTCGCTCTGCGCTCTGTCACCCAAAGACCCCTATTTTTCCATTTGATCTGTCACCCAAAGACCCTTACAAGTTCAATTTGAACAGCAACTTTCATTTATCACTGATTTTGTTACTTATTTTGAAAAAATAAAGAATTTTGAAGCCATTTAGAACTAGAAATTCGATTTTCGAGGTTTTTGTGGCGCTGTTTTGGTTCTCACCCAAAGATTCCTTTTAAAAAAAAGGTCATGTTCTCACCCAATGACCCCATATTTTTTACATTTTGCTCTCACCGAATGCCAAAAATCATGCTCTCACCCAATGACCCCATATTTTTTACATGTTGCTCTCACCGAATGCCCCTTAGTGTGAAAGCGCCAGCCCTACACCTATATCCATTTCAAATTGAAGTGCCCCCCCCCCCGGGGTCCATGAGGTTGTGAAAATAGTTTGGGGGCAAGTTTGGCGGTGTAGGGATGGGGGATGTGGGTGGAATGTGAATGTGTGTAGAGATGAAGGCTTGATATTACTACAAAATTTATCAATTAGTCCTATATCAACGTAGCTTAATGGTCTTATGGGCGCTTCAAAAACATCATCATCCCCGATGCTATCATCGGATAGGTTCAAGGTTAGTATAGAGGATGATGATGATGAGTGTGGACATGCACGCATGATGTGCTGACACTAATCTATTGCATCTCTTGCAATCATAGGGGTACGGTTTAATACCTTCCAAGCTGTCATTTAGATATTGCCCTATGCTTGAATTCAGAGGATTAAAACCTACAAAACTACTACCGGAATGGGGGGAGGGGAAATCGGGTTCACATGGAACAAATACGGGACTTTGTAGTGGGGAACTTGTGCTACATGTATAAGGGACTAAACGTAGGGGACTAGGGGCAAGAACGGGATCATTTCTAAGTACGTTGGGATTTTCTTCTTCTACTACTATACCTCCATATATAATTCTACTTCTACTTCTTCATCGGACATTTCTTCTTCCCCTTCCCGCACACCATTCATCGGCTCTTCTTCTTCATCCTCTTCTGTATCGTTCTATTGAAATGAAATAAAAATAAAAATGAAAATATAAATTTTAGTGGGAAATATTTGGACGATATCCATAAGGAATAGTATCAAATTCCCCTACCCTAACCCTTTTATCATAAACGACCCTAAAATCTTTGTTTTGGGACCTGGTAATAATCTGTTTATTTTTCAAATCCCTTACAATTTTGTGCGGTTCATGAACCGTAACTTTCTCCGCACCCTCCCCCTTAACCATTTCTGCTAAAGTATTAAAATTGACCACTTTCAGAGCTTCAGCGTTTAAAGTGATCCCCCTAATTTTGTTCACTATTTTCCCATTATTTGTAACATACGAATAGCATTTCGGTCCCGATGTAACAAATGTTTTTATATAATCCCCCCCTCCTATCTCGTCCGTTAATTCCCCAGATTATCCCTAAAGGCGGATTCCACTCCCCTCACGCTCTAAAAACACTATGGAATCGGTATCGGCATAGTAGACCCTATCACATAAGGCTTCTAAAAGTTCATAAAGTTTTAGGCGTGCATGAGCTGTCGTGAAAGCTGCTATGACAACATTTGTTGTGGAATTTGACTGAACAAAGTTTTCCCCCATTTTGTAAGTAATTTCGGCGAACATTTCACCGTAAAAATTCAAATCTGATAATTCCATCCCATCACTCCCTAAAATTTCAAATAATCTTGATGGTGAATTTATAAATTCTGTTTTTGGCAAATTATCCCTCATACCAAATCTACCCCACAAAGTATTTAAACAGAGTTTTGCGACTGTGCGCAAACCAGGGTTGTGTTTAATTTTTTCTGGGTCCAAACGTATACCATCTGCCGTGAAGTAATCTTCAATATATTTACAAGCCGACGACGGATGTCGGCTTGTTCTGTCTCTTCTCAATTCTTTCTTCTTCTTCTTCTTCTTTCTTTCTTTCTTTCTTCTGGCAACCGCAATCAACTGCATGTAGCTCCGCAAGGATTGACAGATTTCAACCAAAGTTGACCCAAATGACCATTGGGCTAGGCCAAACCTTCCATTTGACTTTGACCTCGCTGTGACCTTTGACCTAGCTATAATGGTCAAAAATGTGATTTCACAAAAATGCTACTCCTTCCACAAATTTCATGCAATGATCATGTGACTCATGCATATGAATCAACATGTGGCAGTGCTTAAAACTTCCTAAAAAGAATTGAGGTCAAAGGTCATTAAGGGGTCATTTCCGGTCTGAAAGCTAAAAATATTCAAAAAATCACTGTCTTTACAAAATATATAGCAGAGAGTCGCCATTAGCACACATGCATTGCTACTAGCCAGGGTCTTTAGGATGCCTACAGGTTTGGGGTCAAAGGTCATTAAGGGGTTACTTCCGGTCAAAAACCAAAAATGTTCAAAAAATTTTTATCTCAAAATGTAAACAGACCAGAATAATATAACCAACATACATGAATTAGTGTTCCCTGATGTATGCATGGTATTTTTATTTTGGGGGTCAAAGGTCATTAAGGGGTCACTTCCTGTTTTTAGCTGAATAACTTCAAGAATTTTTATCTCAAGAACTGAACATGTTAGAATTTTTTAATTAAAATTGGAACAATGCATTTTGTCGGTGTACATAAGGTTTTTTTTCATTGAGGTCAAAGGTCAATAAAGGGGTCAAAAGGTCAATCAAAAATTTTCAAAAATCAAAATCCATGTATAAGTTCCGATTAAGCTGAAATTCACCAGGAATATTTCTTATGACATCCTAAGCACAGTGCAAGAGCAGTTGACCCCATCCGTAACCCAGGGGTCAAGTTATAGGGGTCAAATTGCGGCTTGTATTCAGCGTCTGTTGACTCTAGTTTTCTTTGTCTTCTTCTGACACCACTCCCTCTGGCCAGCCAGAACATTCTTGTTTAATTTTTAAAAATGCATCTATATAATCTCCAAAAATACCCTTTTCTCCCGTTTCAGAATTGTACTCTGCTGTATTTTCAAAATTCCAAACTTCGATCACCTCAACTAATTTGTAATTCATCTGTAATGCCTTCATAATTTCTATCGAAACCCATGTACCTTGTAACGCTCGTTCATCGTCAGTATGTTGACAAAGATCAGTTTGTTGCATCTCAGCGCACATGGAGCAAAGTGGAAACACTAATTTGCCATTAGATTTTACAGGAAGTACGGGGAAATAAAGAGAAGTGGGAGGTAAAATTTTGCACTTTATTAATCCGAAATACTCTTCGATATTACCAAAATTTTCCCTGATAATGGTAGGTTGCCCTATCCCATATTTTTTGTATTTATTGCAGAAAGGATAAAGACTGGTATAATCGTAGTAACGTATTTTCTCCCCTTTTTTACACTCGTGAAACTATTTAAAACCATTAGTACGACCCCCCATGAAAGCATCAGGTGGCTGGATCGGGGGTTGCACGTTACACTGTAGAGCCGCTGCCTTAAATTGAGGATCTGTTTTCATTAACTTATCAAATTCATGTTCCCACAAAATACACAGATCGTATCCCAAGTCTTTAATAGCCTTCATTTTGTTTTGTGATTCTTGGTAAAGTTGACCCATTGTTTTACCCGTTAAAGAATTGATAGTCGTATGTCCGTAGCACTCGTTACACCCATGATGAAAACACCCTTCCAGTTCCCATACTGTAGGCCTATTTGTCTGAGGATCTATTCCAAAACCATCTACAAACCCAACACCTGGTATGTAATGCTCACCCCCATGTGCCGCATCTTTGATTTGACAATTTTTCAAAATTCTCAAAGTATGAAGCCACCTTAACCCTTTAACCGATTGATTTTTACCAGGAGAGTAACCATGAGGGGGAATAAGCGCTATCTTGTCAGCAGGCATAAACATAGTTCTATACACCAAGTTACAGGCTGACGCTAAAGTGGCACTCTCACGAAATGGATCAATTCCTGGAAAATCATCACTCAAATAAGTTGTTTCCATAAAGAGCCGTCTAAATTCTGAACAAGCTCTAGCAAGAATATCAACATCGGAACGACAATACTCCAAAATTTCCTTAGTAAAATCAAAACGATAGAGTCCCTTTTCCTGCAACTCTATCGTGTCCTTGTACCATTTTTCAAAGTCAGCTCGGGCAGAGGGCATCATGGATTCGTACCCATAATCTTCCATTGGAGGAAGCTTACCAATATAATTGAAGTTTTCCGGCCTATTAAAGAAATGAGCAAAATATCCTTTTTTCAATTCGTTAAAACCAAATATTTTTGGTAGCTTGGCAAGAGCCATTGGAAGGAAACTAAGGGAATCTATAAATCTAATACGTGTGATAAGGTTCCATCATCTGCCTAATTTTCCCCCCTGATCTAATAACGTTGATTGGTTTGACACCATTGGCAATCATGTATTGTATTATAAAATGTATATCATAACCAGAATTATTGTGCGCTATAACTGTCGCTCCATGATTAGCTTTTGTATGAAATAACCAATGGCAAAATGCTTTATTTACATCTATTGGCAAGTTATATGTAAAAACTGACTCCCTCTCGGAAACAGGTCCGCATAATTTACATTTGCTGAGTTCACCTGATTTTGATACCTTAGGTTTATTATGTTTTTCCCTTTCCAAATTCTCTTTATCAATCCTAGCTTCTAAATCTAAACAGTCTGTACATGTCCTCCTAGCTACAACTACGTCAGGTTTATGGATGCCTCCCAGTTGTGTACACTCATAATCAAAAAATATATAAGGTAAAGGTTTTTTGTGTGTGGGGTACTCAATATTTTGCATGCAACAGTTGTGATCATGGGTGACATACTGATTACAAGTTTGACAATGATAATCTGAACAATTATGTTCTAGCCTTTCACCTTTATCATCGCGGGGGAGTTTTTGTTGGTATACATAAAGCTTACATTCACCACATATGTAAAAATTTTCACAAGTTTTATTTTCAGGGTCTATATGTAAATCAAAACATAATTGTGTCTTAAAAGATCGGAAACAATCGTCACATTTTATCCAGGGAGCATTATTACCATCTGGGATGCGAGCATTACAATTTGATGTCTGACATTGTGAACATACAGGGGTGTCTGAGTTTCCCATTTTACATTTTGTATGTGTATTTTTATTATTATAGCCCTTTAAGCAAGCGTGGCAAAAGTAATTGCTGTTAACAAAACCCTGGGGGGAACCAATTACATCGTAATGATTATGATGGTAAAAGAGATATGCATTATACTTGGCTGGGGGTCCTTCAAAAATCACACCATCTTGACTCCTAAGACCATAGACTACTAATCGAAAATTTTCTTTGAGGATTGCTTCTTGAAATTTGGGGTAATCTACCGCGGAAACTGGCCCTAAATTAACCTTGGCTTGATGGTACAAAGCTATAGATTTGCGTGTTAGAATTTTTGACCCATTCTGAATACCTCTCCAATTTTTATCAGCTGGTTTAACACCCCTAATTGGTCGAGCCATAGATGTAACGAGTGCTCTTGCAAAACAAAAGTCATCATCTTTGTTTTCTATAGAAAGCATTGAACCAGATTTTTTGACAAATTCACGACTGTCCAAATCCTGAACTTTACGTGAATGACCTCCTATGGGAATATTAACGTGTTTAATAACTAGAGTCACTCCTGAATGGATGTAGAAATTTTCATTTGATTGTAAAACACTCTCGATGGCTTTCAACATCTCCTCGAGGGACATATCTCTAGCCAAAACCCAAGGAATGGCTATAGGGTTTTCTAAATCGGGTGAAATCAAAACAAATCGTACATGATCGCCACCCTGAATACCGTCCAAAGTCTGATTCATAACATCTTGAAAAATCCGATCTAAATCCCCCAAAACTTCAGCCATGGACCCTCTACTCCCTGATTCAAACGATACTTTGTACCATTTTTCCGTTCCCCTAAACCTTTTACTTATCATTTTCCTGTCTAACTTTAGATTGTACCTAGGGGTTTCACGCTGCCTTTTAGGTAAGGACTCTTCACTCGTCTGATCATCAGAGATACTCCTCCCACGTTTCAACGTTGATGATGGTGTTCGTGGAGTTAAAGGTGGTAATGGAATTGATGGAGTTGAAGGTGGTGATGGAGTTAAAGGTGGTGGTGGAGTTGATGAGGTTAGTGGGGATGTTTCATTCAGTGTGGACCCTCTTGATGGTTCAGGAATATCCCTCCTATCTTTCGCTACAGTCGGGTCTTTTGATGCATATGGCTTACTCTTTTTAGAAACTGAACTTTCAACATTTTCTAACCCGCGTTTAGAATACGTAGGCCCTGTTTTTGATGATTTCACGTCATTCCTAATTGTAACGTTATCTCTAGGTCTACCACCTTTTTGATTCTCTAATTTGGTTAGGCATTCACCCTTAACTACACTGGCATATGATGGACGGCGTTGTTTAGTGTCAATATCATTACACGATTGATTTACCTTTTTTCCTGGTGTTGATGTTGATGGTCCCGGTGCTGTTGCTGATGGCGATGGTGGTGGTGATTCCACGGGTACGCTCGGTGGTGATGGTCCAGCAGGTGCCGTTGATGTTGATGCCGTTGGTTGTTGCTGTTGATCAGCGGGTGCTATTGGATTTTCTCCTATGGGTTCGGTAGGTGGTGGTGGTGATGGGCCTATAGGTCGGGCTTCACAGTTGTGTCCGTCCCAAATCTGTTTCAAAGTACTCATCCGTTTCCACGCAAGATTTCTCATGACTCGCTCATCCAGGCGATCCCCAAACACTTGCTTCAATGCCGCAAGAATCTTCCATAGCCATTGATCGCTAATGAATTTGAGTCTAAAATTAAAGATAATTGAATCATATGTTAGATCCACGTTTCATATATTATATATATAAATATGCACATTGCGACTAAAAATACTAAACATAATTATGTTTCGTTACGATTGTTTTTGTTTTTTCTGAATATTTATGCCAAATGCCGGTAATTCGAGTCATTTTTCCTCGGATAGTTTTGTCTTGTAACTGATCACATTTCATCCATAAGATGAACAATATCAAAATTAAAGTTTACCCGCTTTAAATAAAAAACTATTACATCTCAGATTTAAAGTAAAGGAACAAAGAATAGAATACTTACGTAGGGTGACTCAATCTCCATTTTCTCAATTTGACAGCAATGTTAGATCGCACTATCTCATCCGTAACACACTCCGCAATCTCCCAGTGTACGCTTTGAGGATAAATTACATCAAAGTCTTCACTATCCCACTCCCCTCTGATGTATTGTTCATCCTCGGGTTCTCCTGTTGGATTGGTCATGCTAATAAGCCCATCAAGTTTGATAACGTCCCGGATGTTAGCCATGATAGTTGCGATAGTTCTTGTAACGGGGTTTTAAGCCGAAGAAGTCTTGATGTATTACGATGTAAGGTGTGTTCAAGAGTGAACATGAGAAATATGTCTCTGAAAATATATGTCATAGAATTCCTACACTAATAATTTAGCACCCTCCCCCTTTCTGAATCTACCAGAGTACATCAAAACATCTCTGATTGCTGATTGGACTGTACTTGATATTAGGCTCTGTTTGGAGTAACCAATCAGGACTGCTTTACTATAACATACATGTATAACTTTTAGGTATATAATTATCATACATGATTGGATAATTAAATATTTTACTTTGGGCCCATTAACTTAATGATAAGAAGTCAATAGTCAGCATCCTGAATACAAATTTTTTTTTTCTGTTAACATTTTAGATAAATTTATTTGCTAGAAGTACAGCACTACTTCTTCAAATCTTTTCATCTTTTGACATCTAGGTATAAAACTAGCACTTACTTGTTTATGGGTCAAATATTAACTCTGTTTTAGCTTTTTACAATATTTGTTATATGTCCAGGTGGTTGGAGCATTTCACCTGTATCTTTGTTTGAACTTGTACTTGAATGTCTAACAATTATTTACAACATTTACCTTCAACTCTTTTCATCTTTTGTCATCTAGATATAACAATAGCACATTGGATTATTCTTACTTGTTAATGGCTCAAATATTAACTCTGTTTTAGCTTTTTACAATATTTGTTATATGCACAGGTGGATGGAGCATTTCACATATCACACCAGCTCTGATTGAACTTGTTCTTTAAAGTCTAAATATTTACAGCAGCTATATACTGATTAACTGTTTGATACATATACTTTAACAGATTGTATAATATATACACAGGTGTTTAATGTCTTCCTCTCAGGAAATGTACTTGTACTTGTACTAATACTAGGCATGTCCACTAAAAATTGAAGTACTTTTAAATTGATTCAGACCTAACTTATTGGCTGGGAATTGATGAAAGAAACATTTTGGCGTTTAAATAATCTTAATCGGACGTTTCATTCCAGAGATATGGCCTTTTGAGTGTTACGGTTTTATATAGGGCTGCTAGAACATTTTAAAAAGTTAAAGTCCAAACAGGATTACTAACAGAAAGTGCAATTTTAAGGTACTTTTTCTTAATGTATTTATTAACTAGCGTTATCTGGAACATTATATTTGCTTATAACAACATGAAAATAAGATCATCCTGAAAATTTAATCGATTTTGTTGACATACAACAAAAAATATAAGACCTCAAAACCCATGGTTTGTTTGGTGAAACCGCAAGCATGATCATAGATGGCCGCCATGGAAAATATCTCCATAGAGGAGATGAACAATAAGTGCATTATTTCAAATGAATGGCGGTAGTCTTAAACATTGTTCAATCTTTTACGGTCAGCACATTTTATCTTCAAAAATTATTATATTTCATCAAGTTCGGTAACATTAATCACTGCCAATTTTGAGAAATTTGCTCCAACTCAAAGTTTATCTTTACTACATTGAGCAATACACTGTGTGCATGGAAGCCATGATGGTCCCCGGTTTTTATACTCCCTATGAAATGGACATGGTAGTAAGAAGTGCACGGGGAAGTGCATGATTTGAGATGGGCCGCGGTAGGCTTAAACATTCTTAAATTTCTTAACATCCTACACATTTTGTCTTCATAAATAGTTAAATTTTATGAGTATGTAAGTTTGCTTGTCTGATTCACTCCAAATTTGGAGATAATTGCGTTTGAACACCTGATGCACGGAATGGTGTCACTTCAACCTGTTGTAGTTCTCATCTCATTAAATTTGTCATTAAAAAAAGTTGATCTCTTCATGCAGGAAGGTCCTCTCTATTTACTGACCAAACAGGAAAAAGTTTGGTGAATGTTTTCTGGTGGAATCAGGAATTTCTTGAAACACCCTGATATAGGCCTACATTTGGATCAAAACAAGTATGTACGCCATTTAACATGCCTGGGATTTCTTGTATCGATCAGTTTCTCCATAGACAATACGTGTGTGAGTGCACGCACACAGTAAATGAAAAATCGTTCTAGTGGAAACTGTATTGAGAGTGGGCATCCCTACTAATAGTCAAATATTTACACATACAGCTATTGTAAAATGTTCAGAATCCTTCAGTTCTTGTACTTATTAGTTTTCAGAATTCTCTGAATTTAGAGTTTTGTTAACATCTTCCATCATGGTGGTTAGTTTCTTCCATTCATCCAATGTAAAGACAATTCCTTTTTTGCTAGCGTGCCTGAAATTTTTACATAACATTGTAGAACTGCCTAATGTGTACGCTTTTTCTTCCTCTGAAATTACGTCACTGTAACATACTTTTCATTAGCAATATGAAATGCTTTCTCAGAGTTGGCCTGTTGATCCGATTTCTTCTCCATTTTCTCAAACAATGTCTTTGGTCGCTGATAGAGTCTTGGTAAATGTGCAAATGGTTTTCTTGGTGCATTGCTCAAATTATTGTCCAGTGACGGTTTCTGTTCTATCGGTGTGTTATCAAGTCCCGGAGGCTGCATATGCCCACAGTCGTCAACACCTTCCGAACATGAATCTTCTACAATGATCAAATTTCCTTCATCTTCTTTGCCTTTATCACAGTGTTTCTTCTTTTTGTCGGATTCTCTCCTACATTCTGAAATATGCTCCTCAATGTAATTATCCAGACTAGCAGCCACAGGGTCATCAAGGTCCCATCCATTTTGGGCTTTCATAAATTGTCTGTAAGAATCGGCTGTTTCCATCAAATCATGAACGCTACAACTACTTCTTGATGGTTCGTCGTAATTGCCTGCTGAATCTACACCCGTAACATCTACATCAAGCATACTGGTGCTGGATGTTGAATTGTGCATTGAAGACACAGGATCACAGTGTATTGGTACATCAGGCAGCGCTTTAGTATAATATGGAAAAAGACTTTGTTGTACAGTATACAAATATTAACTGTCTTATTCGTGTAATGGTCGAAATATAATCACGAGGTGAAAGATGGATTGTTCCATTCCACGAGCCGGAACGGCGAGTGGGATGGAACAATACATCTTTCACCGAGTGATTATATTTCGACCATTACACGAATTTAAGACAGTTAATATTTGTTTTATATCACTCATGCATAAATTATATTACTAAAATACTATTTAAGGTAGGAAATACATTTGTTCATCAACATAACACCATGATTTGCGGTGATATACTTCACATTTTGGGGTCCACCCCATAACTAAATCGGCGAGTCCAAGAGTCAGCGAACGGCTTGGCGCAGGCGCACTACGGCAAAGCACATGATGGTATAGTCTCGCGGCCAGACTGTATGTGGCTATCACGAACATACAGTCTGGGAAACTGAAGGATCTACGTGATTGTGATTGGACAGTCGATTCTGAGTGTCAAGTCACGCAATTGATATAACATCGTTCGCAATTGGTCAAGATACCATGACGTAATTTAACCCCGGAAGCCGTTCGTCAGCTGGCTGCAGTGTATTACGGGGATTTCCCGGGAACTGTTTACGGTTATGTTTACGAGGATTTTATGTAAACAAACAAGGTGCTAAACATGAACAAAAGAAAGTATAATTAAAATGCTGTGACACTTTATGGATACAATTTGTATGGATTTACCGTGACCGGCGCGGCAGACAGCTGAAGCACGATCGCGACAGTGTCAGAGACAGGGCAGTTTTGTGCTGATCTAAGAAAGCTTAAAAGTGACGTGAGTATATTTATATTTAATTAAATAATTAGGTGGCTGGCATTTTCTTCGGAAGGGTGTGGGTCTCAAATATACTTGGGGGGGTCATACAATTTTTAGACCAAAAATAGGGGGTTATAATTTTTTTAACACCCAAAATAGGGGTTTGTAGAATTATTAAGGGCTGGCGACTAAAATTTTCACGCGCTATGCATGCATTCTTTAACTTCACAATCAAAATGTGCATACAATCTATAGCTATATAATGCAAATTTTTATGCACTTCACGCGCCTTCATCGCTCTTAGCCTTTGGCGACTCCGCTTTAGTTCCGCAATGAATGATTCGCCTTGAGTGCGTGTAGGTGGAAGGGGTGGGGTGGGGTTGGTCATAAAATTTTTTGACCCAAGATAAGGGGGTTGTTAAAAAGTTTTGGCCGCGATAGGGGGGTCATAAAAAATTGACTCTGGTCACTGACATATTTGGGACCCCCCTTCTGAAGAAAATGCCAGCCCCTTATACTAGGTGCTTTACATGAATTGAATCCTACAGCACTCTGAGGGCCGATGACACACATTCGATGGGTGTACATGTAGGTGCTTGCATGGAAGGTCATTACTTCAAATCATCCTTCCACTGACCTCCAGATTGGCGCCCAGAAGACATGCAAATGCATTTGCATGTCTTCTGGAGCATGTCTGAGGATGATTTGAACTGATGACCTTCCGTGCAATAATTAGGGGCTGTGCAATAATTATGAGGAGGGGGGAGGGTAAATTTCCGAACGGTTCGCTAAAAATTGCTTGCCCCACCCTCTCTCAACCTGCCAAAAATTATTCCCCTTCTGGCGCATGGCCGCATGCCAAATTTTTGGGATCCTAATTTACAAGATACATGTTAAGTAGCGCAGCAAGCAGGAATATTTATGATTTAAGCATTTCCGCACTGTTTTCCTAAGCCTTTTAGAGCTGCTTTTATTTAAAAGGCGCCACATGAATGTGTGCCAAAAATTCCTAGCACCCCAATTTTACCCTCCAGGGCTCATAATTATTGCACAGCCCCTTATATGTACCGCAGGGTGGTGAATGGGGGGGGGGGGCAAAGTTTTTTGGTAGGCCAAAGGGAGGTTTGATTTTAAAATAGGTGACAAAAAAAATAAAACCCTGTTCTATGGGGCTGACCTACTGAGATTTTTCCAAAATTGGGAAACAATTTAAGTTTACAAATGAATGCCACTGAGTAAACCAAATGTTGGGAGGGTAATTTTTAAAGTTTGACTAGCTATAAAATGTACCTACAGTCCACCTGATCTGCAACCAGTATGTGACCAGTCACAGTGTATCATTTTCAATTTACCAAAAAATTGTTTGATTTTAAACAATAAAAATATTTTATTCTTTTTCCTTTAAAATTTACAGGTTGAGGTGGTAAGCCAAGTGGTTGACCAAGCCTGGGAAACTTACAGAAGCCACCTGGGAGTCAGCAATATGAGGTTCCACATTATGCTATTAGTCCGATGTACACTGGTGTGGCAACAAGCATTCCACAAACAACTTTTAATTTAACACATTCCAATTTAGAAACTAAATTTATGCAGTGAACTGTGGCAACAAATGAATAAGGATTGATATTATGAAGCTTTGTTAGACTGGATAGACAGAAGCTGAGAATCATGTTTATTCAGTGATTCTCAAATCTCCAATGAGTGCACCACTGTGAACTCTTTAAATTACACCATAGTACCACTTTCAGTGCAAATAGCATGTAATTGGTACAAAATTCACAGCGAAATCATCTGGCCATTCTTACATCTGTTCACAGCTCAACTTATTGTCAGAAAAATGCAAGTATTTTCATACCCTATGAAATACTTCCACTAACTCATTGTGTGGCAATAGATGGCCTTGAGGTCTACATGAAATGTGTAATTTCCACCTCTTGATAGGAATTTAGTTTCATCTCTTTTAAAAGGGTCAAGGTTCACTTGTTTCATTTAGACTTTAAATGTGTTTATGTGTTTCTGGTAACATAGGTCCTGGAATTAACTCTCAGTTGGTCAGCCAAATATTTTATAGTGAATTGTGATCACATGTACATGCTGTTGAGGTCTGTCAGAACTAGTAAGGACATTGATGAGAGATGAATGACTATAATCTGACTTATAAATGACCATGGTATATAAAAAGTACATTTTATTCAAACTCTTTTCATGGTATCTAAAGATTTACCTTTCATACACTGTTGAAAGAAACTATAATTATATTTGATAACACAAGCACTGGTAATACTGTTGGTAATTACAGATGGCATTTAATAACAATCATGACTTTGTATTTCATGACTTTGTATGTGTAACAATGGAAAGAAAGAATGATAATTACAAGCATAATTATTTTAGTTTGTTTGAATTTGCTTTAGTGTGAAATACCCGGGGAGCCACTCAGAATAAATGTGTTGTCATCATCGAGCAACAATCTGCAGGAAAGGGTACTCTTTTCATGCATCATCGCGGTCTGCAATTTAATATACAATCCTACAAACCTATGGGATAAAATATTTTGCAGGCAAAAATAAAAATCATGAAAGATCATGGGTTTTATTTTTGCCTGCAAAAATGTTTTTGTCCCATTGGCTGTAAATGTTTGAAACTGTGAATACAAGAAACTGCAAGTTGAAGGGGTTCGAATAAGCGATAGCCCAATAGCCATGCCTACCAAATTTTCCATTGGGCTATTGGGTTTTATCTCCATGTGGCCTGTCGGGCTATTTAAAAAACATTTAATTAATTTATTTAGTTATTTATTTTTTCGGTTTTGGAGTGTCCCTGGACCCTAGAGCTAAGGCCTTAAAAAATTGTTTGATTGGCGTAACCCGTTTAATTCTAAACTTAAACACCCTAAAAAATAATAATAAAAAACCTTTTTTTAAAGTTCCAAGGCCTTTATCATAAGCAATTTACAGCTTAAAAAGCGGGTGCAAAAACGAAGAAAAAAAAAGGAGAAAATGCTGACCGACCTACCCTAATTTTTCAAATGTCAATCAAACAATTTTTTAGGCCTAAATGCTAGGATCATTCATGGTTGATATTTAAAAAGAAGAAGAAATAGGCCCTAGTGTTTTTAATATGCAAATAGTTATATATAATGTGTTCATGTCATATTTAGTAATGATTTCAAAATGGATACAAATGCATTTTGAAATCATTAATAAGAGTATCTCATGAACACACCGAATTATAGCTTTGCAAAAACACTGGGGCCTTATTTTTCTTATATTTTGTTTTAAATGTCAATGAAGACTGATCCTAGCATTTAGCTCTAGTACAGGGACACTCCAAAACCAAAACAATAAAAACAAAAAAAACCTTAAATACAGAACTGTACTCTCTGAACTTTAATTATTGTTCCAAGTTTGGTTCCTGAACCAAACCGTTGATTTTCAAAATTAAAAAGTAAGTGACAGATGCTTTACCACGTAAAAACATACACCTTTTTAATTTCTTTGTAGCAAAATTAATTACGGTACTCAAAAATTAAATTTTCTGACTGCAGTTCTTTCAGAGGCCCTGTATTAAATCAAATTCCTGTGTCATAATCTTTGAGTGTTATACATGTGTACATTGTTTATGTAATTTTTAGAGTAATACTGGAGCCCTTTTAGTTTTGTTCTCCATGAACACAATCATTTTGTGTTCTGTGTTTCTGCACAATTCATTTTCATACAGGCCAAACAAGTGTTTTTGTCTGATTTTTCTCAATTGCTGAATGCTGTAACTTTACATCTAATTGCTATTTGAGAAGTATGTGACAAATCAGTAGGCTACATAATCCACTGAATAATCAGCAATAATAGTTCTGTTCTGTCTGTTGATTCAAAAATCAGTTGTTCAAGGTGGCCATCACAAGGTCCAATTTCCAAATCATCATGCATGCTCCTGTAAGACAATAATAACAATTAAACATAATATATTAAATGGGTCTGAAAAATGTCTGCATGGAGATTTATTCACCAATAAAGTGAGTGCTGAGACATCTCATTACGTATCATTGAATCAGTGACATTATGCATTAGTATTTTTTCTTTCAAATCAAAAACAAGTAAAAGAGCCATTTTAATGTGCTGCCATAGATGATGTTTTTCACATTTTCAAGCCTTTCTGTGATTGTTTAGCGTAATGTAGCCTCTTCCAGTTTTTTAGTTGCTTGTCTTATCTAGGCTTATTTATATTCCACCATTCTTAATTTCACCATTATACTCTATGGTGTTTTGCTGTTGGCATGATTCTAAAGGAAAAAATGAGTTGACATAAAGAATGTTTTTACTTACAAAGTAACAGGTCACTGTCTGTCAGAAACCCAAGATCGTGTTGCATCAAGCCATCTCCATTACTGTTGTTCATCAGATGTCATCTTGGTCAACTGCAAACCAAATACACAAATTAATGATTTAATAAATAGCAGTTTTTTTTCTCACAAATGATGTTTTCATCATAAAATGAGTAAAAAACTTTTTAGGGGGTATATCCCCATTTACCAATTCCTCATGTTTGCTAAAAATTGTGCCCTGAGCTGGCGCTCTAATTGGATATGGTATATTAACCGCACTCAACTTGAGCTAGCTAAACCTGATTTATCTCTAGGCCTCAACCGATATGGCAGAACTGTCTACCGATTGGATATCGATGTAAATAATACCGGCAAATATCTGATCCGATCAGATATCAGTTAAAAAAAAAAAAATTTAATTCAATTTAAAAAAAAATGTTCCCAAAGTTTCCAGCGACTTTGAAGAACCACTGGACCTATTCTGAGGTGCTAAGATCAGAAACAATTACAATTTTCCATGCATTTATAATAATTATGTGGGCCTAATAGATGAAGAGCTAAGAGGTAAACATTTGTTGATAGTTTGCATATTGGATAACAAACTGTAATGTTTTCGTAATTTTTTCCAAATTTTTTCTTCAAATTAACTATGCTAGCACCTCAGAATAGGTGCAGTGGTTCTTCAAAGTTGCAGAAAACTTTGCAAAAAAAAATAATTAAAATTTTTTTGGACTGATATCCGATCCAATACCAATATCGAAAATATCTGGCCGACGTCACGGTACAATATCCGATTTAATGATACTGAGATAAAATTGTTACTAATTTTGAGTTAGATTCAGAATGCCAAAATCGGGACTTCACAAGTGAAAAAAAATTCCCACCATACTCCCATGGGACCAGGATTTGTACCATTCGAGAATCGAGACAGTAACGTTTGCTTACTACTTACTTGAGAACTCTAGCTTCAAATTTGCACACAATAGTTTTACATACAGTACAGCTTTGTACGCATTCGATGCTATCATGCTCGAGTCCATTTGCTATCATTATTTCAGTGGATCTGCCAATCAGAACTGACATGTAATATTTCTGCTGATTTTGATGCAAGTTAAAATTTGATTGAGTCAACTGTGTATTTTAAGGAAATGTTGCCTATTTTTAACAGTCTAATATTTAGTTGAAGTGCAAACTGCAATTTTAGCAACATTTTTTGATACGATCTCCAGCAGTGATCGGCTGTATTTACTTACAGCTATAGCCATTGATTTCTAAGTACTAGATTTTGATAGCCCAGGACTCGTCTTTAAATAGTGTGAAGCTATCTGTGACAAATTCGAAGCTAGACTTCTCGCATAAGCTGCTCATGTGTATTGTGTAATTACACACACAATCAAACGTTTATAAATTAACACTGTTTGAAGGCCGCAGTCACCTCGCACCACATCCTGAACCCCGAAGAATCCCTAAGTATAATATGTTGTAGTAAACCTTTGATGAGCCCGTACGTACCGTGATGTTGCAAAGTCAGAGCTAACAATGTGTTATGTACGGCACAAAGTTAATTTGTAAATTTCCACTGACTCCATCAGCAGGTCACCTCTGCAGACAACAATCAGACAAGTGTGTTCCAACAAATGACTGAGTAAATTTTGTGATGTACACTCTCGTCAAAGGTTTACTCATGTACTCCAAACGCCATGCCATCAGACAGAATCAGTATGTAGAGTATCATGCATGCATGCAATGGGTAGTATTATAATATATTTTATATTCCAGTGTAATAGTATGTGTGCCATGTACAAATGTGAAATGATGTAAACATTGTAATGTACAGATGTATCATGCAGGAATTCAATTTTAGACGGGACTATGGACCTAGCCTGCGCCTGTCGAGCTGTATCAATAAAATCAACAGAAATCAGTTCGTTAAGTACTTACTTTCTCGTCTTGAGATTATCTTTCGTGCTCAAAATTACCAAATAGATGTTGAAAATTCGTTCAATTTTCAATCAAATCTGCTCGCGTTGACAGATCGTGCTGCGACGAACGAAATCAATCAGCTGTTCAAAGGTCAAATCAAATTGATCAGGTCAACAGTCACTTCCGTTTCCCCGAAATATGGGGAACCAATCAGAAGAGTCGTTATATGTGCTCTTTTGCAGACTGTTTGTTAGGAGGATCGACGAGTGTCAGACCGACGCAAACTGGCTGTGTAGGAGACTAATGATGGTAAAGACTATCACACGGAGTGGGTGATGGTAAAAATGGCAAATGGTAACAAATGGTAATCAACCAATGAACTGTCTAGAATTTATGTATGAGTGATATAATATCCATTGTAGAGGTATAGTACTGTGTAAAACACGTTTTGTATTCTCAATTTTGAAAAGATGAATACAATGATATCCTACAATTTTTCTCTACTTATATAACATTAGACTATTTTTCTATTTGATTAAAATCTTGTTATAACCAGTTAGTACCGCTTTGTACTAGTACCGCTTTGTACTAGTATTTTGATTAAATTGTTTTTACCTATTTTTTCATTCATAACTCTATTATAAAGTTGGGGGGGGGTCTTGACCGATTAATATTGCGTGTTAATTAGATGATTGAGCTATCTGGGTTAGGCCTACTATATATATATATTTTATAATCACAGACCTCTATGCATTTATTAAAGATATTGTCCACTTATTTTGACAAATTGTATTTTGGTCTAATTTTATATTACAAAACTGTGTAGTACAGGTCCTATTAACTTTTATACTTTACCAATATTATATTAGGCCGATAAATCTACTCCTGTATACAGGTATACTGTACAAGTACTACATTAAACATGTTAAACCCTATATTTGAAGTTGAACCTCTTAATTGACCTATTAATATTGACATTGTTTCACTCGTTTGCTCAGCCACTACAATTTAGGAAGCAATTAGGTAATAGAAGGGATTAACTCGTGACGTCATTTGTTTGATCTCATTTGCATAATTTTGGGTGTGAGGATGCCCAGGAACTACTGTTATTTAAAAGATGCCAGTAAATGTGTGCCAACAATTGCCCCCACGGCCTGGCAAACATTACTTGTCCCCCCCCCACCTCTCGGCCTGCCAAAAAAATCTTTGGCAGCCCCCAATTCTATACCCTCTCACAGGGCTCATAATTATTGCACCGCCCCTTACTAATAAGTTTATACGCAGGATTGTTTTTTTTGGGGGGGGGGGGTTTGCGGGACTTCTAAAAAATGGACCTTATTTCGAATAATGCGGATTTTTTTAAAAGTAGATCTACCCATGGCCTTCATATTAAATGCCTGTTATTTTTGGACTCTTTGAATCCCGTATCACTAAAAAGTGGACATTTGTCATTTTTTTCCCACGGGAAATTGGGGGTCTTTGAAATACACACAGCACATCTTTAATATATTGAGCAAGCTACCCCCGAAGTTACACATTACACAAGATACGTGTGTTCCGACGAATGTGTCGACGCAACGCAAGTATCAACTCGTATAAGTATGAAAAGAAAAAAAAAATTCTTTCTTTTTCCTCTTCTTTTTTTCCTTCTTTCTTTCTCTCTTTCTCTTTCTTCCCTTCTTTCTTCTCTCTGGGTCGGGGTTGGCAAATAATTACTTAAAATTGGTAATTTTACAGGTTTACTGCTTAAAATATATGGACTATATTTTTCACTCGGCGGGATACATTTTTTCATATATCAGTAAAACATACCCGGAAGTGCTGGTTCTTCAAACCAAAACAAACACAAGGTCGATCGAGCAGCGGTAAGCTGTGTGGAGCAAATTTGGTTCTTATTTTCCTTCATTTTCTTCTCCCGTGACATCCCAGGTAAGAGTTTTGGGTATATAATACATACATCGATTGGTTGTGAGAATGGCATGAAGACTAAGTCAGGCTTAGTGCTGAGCCTGGTGTATTTAAAGTGTCTATCATGCGGGCTATCATGCCAGTGGAGTTGCAGGTATAATAAATTTTAATAAAGGAAAGGGTTCCGAATTCAACACTTCACGTAGGCCTACACCCCGGCCTACACAGTTCTTCTTCTTCTTCTTCTTCTTCGTTATACCATGGTAGGTAATATACTGCTTAACTTCCCAGCGAAGAGATAACACAAGCAGGGATGTGGTGTGCGCAGTTTGTTTAGTCCTTCAGATGACTGTCCTGCTCACGCAGGTAGTCTATGGTGACAGCTTTAAATTGATCTGGGTTGGATATTGAGGAGATGGTATCAGGGAGATTGTTCCAATCCCTTATTGTTCGGTTTATGAACGAATATTTGTGGCAATCAATCCTAGCGTGTTGTTCAATATAATTATTGGTTCCAGATCTCCGTGTTTGCCTTTGGGCTGGCGCCAGGTAGTTTTGCACGGTATAGCGAGGTGCCCCCTATGGCTTTATGTAGAATTCCAAGTCTGTTTGCTTTCCTTCTAGTGGCCAAGTTGTCCCATTTCAGCTTCCGTATGAGTCCCTGAACACTGCCTTCCAGTCGTAATTTTGTAGACCATTCTGGCCGCCCTTCTTTGTACTTTTCCTACTTTTTTTAGTAAGATCTTGAGTGTATGGGTCCCACACAGCCGAGCAGTACTCGACTGTGGGGCGTACTCAGGTCTTGTAGGCTGAAGACTTGATCTCCTTGGTGCAGGAACCCAGATTACTACTAACAAAACCTACAGTTTTGTTTGCTGTTGAAGTGATTCTGTTTATATGTGTATTCCATTTGAGATCATCCTGTATGTCCACCCCTAGATAGGTATGAGTTCTTGTTTCCTGAAGTGTGATATTACCCAATTTGTATTTGGTTATGAGGGGTGATCTAGAGGCTGGGATCCGGAGAACAAAGCACTTCTCGGCATTGAATTTCATTTGCCAGTGCTTTTCCCACAAGGACAGAGACTCAAGGTCTTTTTGGAGCAATGCAGCATCCTGAGCAGATGAGATATTTTTATAGATGACACAATCATCTGCAAATAATCTCACAGTTGAATGGAGATTATTAGGAAGATCATTAATATAGGCTAAAAATAATAAGGGTCCTAAAACTGTACCTTGCGGTACTCCGGATTCCCCCGGCGGATTCCACACTAGACCATTGAGAGTGTTCACCTCCAACCACCACACGCTGTTTCCTCCCTTTCAGGAAGGCTTCAATCCATCCATTGACTCTACCACCTACACCGTACTGTTTAAGCTTGAGCAATAATCTGTTATGGGGCACGACGTCGAACGCCTTCGAGAAGTCCATTATCACACAGTCTGTTTGGATGTTTTTATTACGTGAGGTGGTAAAGTCATGGACAGTCTGAATGAGCTGGGTGTCACAGGAGTGGGCTACCCTGAAACCATGCTGTTGTGTTGTTAATATGTTGTTTGCATCAAAATACCTCATTATGTGAGAATGAACCACATGTTCTAGTATTTTGCATGACACAGATGTTAAGGATACTGGCCTGTAATTACTGGCTTTGGTGCGTTCACCCTTCTTATAGATTGGAGAAATATTTGCTGTTTTCCAATCTAGAGGCAGCTGACCTGTGTTTAACGATTGTTGATATATAAAGGATAACAGTTCATGAGTTGTGATGTTACTAGTGAGTAGTAAGTTTCGAACATTTGAGGACTTATTCGCAAGTTGTAGAACGTTCAGTGCATGTAACTCCGGGAAAGTTTGTAATAGTTATGTAGCATAAATAATATTGACAACTTTCACCCATCCATACATACATGCAGGGATCTGTAGAATGATTTTTTATTCTTTAATAGTCAGTGGGAGTGGTCTAGTTCGTAGACACATAATCTGATTGGACAATCGCATGATTTCGGTGCCGCCTATCAAGCCGTAGACGACCCCACGCCATCATGCGTGTTCATAACGCTGTAACACGCTCACAGAGGTGCGTGCAGATATATCGCGTTGTATGCGAGACGAAAAGGGATACTCGCACGCCGCTTAGCAGTACGCCGCAAAAGAAGATGTGAAGTTGTAAATAAGTTTCGTTCATTTTAGCAAAAGGGGAGTTTTTATGACGGTAACTTAATTTTTGCTTTAAAAAATAGTTTACAGTTATTAGAACAATATTTAACTGACTAAGATTAGAATGAGAATAAACGATAGGAATTTTTATTTTGACTGCGCCGGTATCCACTACGATAAAAATATTGGACCTGCCTGTCATCTATCATAGGTAGAGGATAGTCAAAATAAAAATTCCTATCGCTTATTCTCTAATTTTTGGGTGGATCAGCGATGCAAATGATGTAGAAAATACATGTCACCCAATGTACCACGCAATTGAATAGCATTGGCACCACATGCTCTCAAAATTTAGCAAAATTGCACACTTTCTGATAGAGGCATGATAGTTTCCAAACATGATGTACATTGCACATGGTCCAAAGTTTATTTTAAGATGTGGAGGCATTTTGGATGTGACCTCTAGAGGTTCACGATGGTCATTGCTGGTGTAAAAAAATTCTCAAATCTTGTTCAATGATATACAGCAAATTATTTGTCTGAACACAAGGATTTCAAAAATGTATATTTTGTGTTCTCTACAACCTATCGTGACCATGTTATTATACAAAAGCCTCAGTTTTGGGTCAAAACAACACATTGTTGGTTGTAGGCCTACAGCTCGAGGTAAAAATTTTAACTTGTTCCGATTTGGGTGAAAATGGTGGAAAAATGTTCGTCTTGACATAAGAATCAAGAAAAGGCATAGCATTAGTACTTGCCAGCTAAAATATGTGACCGCCCATCTTAAACCGTCAGTAAAGTCAGCAAATTGTATTTTGAGTTACAGTGCAAAATGTACATAGAGGTTGTATTCATATGTCCCTAATATTTGTCCGACATAATTCTCATTTTAGTCCTGTCAAACACCAATCTGTAATCCTATTGTTGAAGAGGATAATAGGCTTATACTTAGGCCTATGTATAGAATTAGTAAAAAGCTGAAGTCTTTGTTTGCTTTGGCTGAATCCTGTTCAAGTGGTGGGTTAACCAACAATTAACAATGGTATGACATTCCTCAACCTCGTTGAGTTGGGGATGATTTGAAGTGACCACCAATTATGACCATTTGATATTTAATACCAGCAATGTGGAAAAAGAGAAATAATGTAGTGCCAAAATGATATACCCTTTTACTGAAGGAGCAAAGTTAAACAAGTTATAACTCCGCTTCTGGATATCGTTTGAAGTCAAATGATATATCATTGTAAAGCTTATGATATATATTTTCTAAACACGGAAGAAAACAAATTTGACCAGGGGCCAACTTTACGAGCGTTTCGACCTGGACGGTCACATATAGTACTCTTTACGTCTTAGGGAGTGTTCATAAATACTTTGGAGGGGGTGGTTGGAAAAGTTGGCGCATTTGCCGCCTTGGACACAAAAAAATTCTTGATCCCCATTTTATGTTCTAAAAATTAGTTGATCCCCTTTCTTAGGGCCCAAATTGTTTTGATCCCCCTCATGTCTATAGACAGAAAATAACAAAGGCTATAAAATTGATCTAATTTAAAAATACTTTATTACAAAGTATTCATATGACAGGTATCTAGATACAATTGTGTAAATACTTAAATATTTGAAGTCATTTTAGATACTTTGAGGGTGCTGCTTTCAATTGGATCAGTTCATGTTACATTAATGTTTCTTCATTCCATGCCAATTCAACAAGGGGTATACACCATACCTCATGTGTTTTGTTCGTGGTTTCGGTATTAATAGATATCACTGAGAAATGAAAAACCTGAAAATTTGAGCCTCTAACTCTGTTTTGTTTTCGTACAGCGTCAATTTGAAATTTATGGGGGCTGGCATGAAAAGTGTCGTCGCGTGAATGTCCAACTGCAAGCGGGCATTTCTCCCAAACGACACCCCCTAGAACATTAGGATTTTTTTGGGTGTAGATTTCAAATTTGTATCTTGCTTCTTAACAAAGTTATAGGCCCCCCCCCCCAAAAAAAAAATGGTCGAAATTTCATTCGAACCATATTCTGGGGGCATCTGTCCGGAAACTTAAACTATTTTTTTTGTCAAATTTGTTGGAGTTGGTAGATAATATTTCAGTATTTAAAAGTACTATTAAAATTAGTACATGTATATCTCATCAAGCTTGTCTGAGAATTAGCTACTCTGGGAATGATCAAAAATGACACTGTCCGAAATAGGCAACCTTTGCTCTGAAAGATACAGTTGACACATCAAAATAACTAATCCAGATTTAAAGATCAACAGAATATTTAAGATGATTTTGTGTTGCAAATTTTTTTTTAATGTAAATTCCAAACTGGAGTTCTCGAGTAAGAGCACTGATAACTGGCGATGGATAGGGTTTTTACCAGTGACCTGTGCACTGATCATGTAATGGCAGTCTCTAACAAATGCATACTGCAACTATGGACTCGGTTTGGGCCGGGTTGGGTAAGTCGCAAGAAAAAGTCGTGCCAGGAAGAAGACAGGGGAAGAAGAATACATTTTAAAAGTATTCTGGGTCAAGTCAAGTTTAGTTAGATTTTATGGGGAAGAAAAGCAACCTAGTTTACTAAAATAAGGTATGAAGAAAGTATTCTTTCAACTAAAGGATTGTCCTGTTTACATATGCAGTTTGTTTTTCTTCCAGGGATTTGTTCATGACTTCTGTTTGGTTTGGCATTGTGTAAGAGACTTCGCATGGCACAACACAGCTTTTGGTTTGGCATTATGTAAGAGGTTTTGCATGGCACAACACAGCTTTAGGTAAGTGGTGAAAAAGTACTTAAAATTATCATTAATTTTGCAAACACGTACTGGCACAATGCCTAGACGTTGATCCACAACACTCAGCACACTTTACAGGTTGTCTCTGACCACTACTGCCCCACATCATTCAATAAACCATTAAATAACTCGGGGAATTTGCAACTTCAAGAGCGCACAGCCTTGACATACCACAAATGACCTTCACAACCAGGATCAGCTCCCTGACTTTTGGACCAGTTACAATGAGACAATTAGCAGTAAGTTCCTTGTCCAGGGGAATTCAAAACTAACTCACTTTTTCCACAAGAGCATACTAATCACCACCAGGGTTCGAACCCACAACCTCTCGCACCATAGTTGAATGCCTTATCGTTTGAGCTAACTTGACTACTCAAACTTAATTATCTTTATCTTTACATTGAAAGTATTCATCCGACCTTAAATTCCAACTGGGGACCTCTGGGGAACTGAAGACCATCCCCATGTAAATTTAAAAAATTAGAGTGTCCTCTTTGGTGATCAAAAATGTGTCCCTGTTTGATAGGCTAAATGATCAAAGTTGTGAATAATTTGTGCAATGCCCCAGTGAATTAATGTTCGACTGTTCCCCTTTGCATAGTCTTAAAAAGTATCTCCATATGGGGGATCACATAGAGGTGTATGTATGTGTTTTCCATTTTAGTTATTTGAATTTTTAAAATCTTTTCGCACACTTTTATTGTCGGGTTAGTGCAAGGAACTCATACCGTATTTCGTCAAATAGTCGCCCCCCCCCCCTCAAATAAACGCCCCCACCACTTTTTTCAACCAAGATGTTAAAAAAATTCTGATATTTCCATGCTATCTTGTGTAGTAAGCTTACCAAGTTGCTCACATGGTCATGAGTAGCAGCAATAAATGGCGAAAATCTGCATCCGAACCCGGAAGTGAACCAAAAGTCAGTGTCAAAAGGTCATAGTTCGTCATTTTAGCGTGACTTTTAAGCTTACCTAATGATTTTAACGGGAATTTTCGTGCTAAAAATGACCTCTAATAAATGCCCCCCTTGGGAAAATGTAACGCTCGGGGTGTTTATTCGATTTAATACGGTATTTGGTGAAGTGTAGTCATTAATGGATTCAGAAACAGGTGTTAATGGGCATAATTATTTTATATTGTATCATATTATCTTTATTCTGCACTCAGAACTTAATGGTCAGAATAAATACTGAATCAAATGTCTGAAATTTCATCCATTGTAATTTTCATGGTAAAACACAAAAATGCTTCTTGTGTAAAATGAAAGTGCAGGTACAACTTTCTTGCAAAAACACCAGATTTAAAACATGTATTGCATAACTATCTCAAAATTGTTTAGAAATTATGTGAAAACCTGCATTTCAATCCCAAAAGAAATGCACTTTTGAAAATTTTGAAAATAACTTTTCTATGTAATGTTGTGTTGTTTTTCCCACAGTGCGCACATAATACATTACTTTGGGATACAAAGGACTTGTGGACTTCCTACATGTATGCAGTCCAAATCTCACTGCCAACAAGCTCACCTGCAATTTTCTTCGCATCTTGAACAAGAACTTGTACAGATAATAAAAACAGTGATGGAGACTTGTGAAAATAATGACTGATGGCAATAAACATCTACCATCCCAATTCTATGAATCGAATGAATGTGTATGATGTCACTATGTATTTTCCTGTTATCGATCGAGTCATTTGGACGTTAGGCATGTTCACACACTCACTAAAGATAGGATTAACAGGCATCAACATAGTGCATCCCCTTCACTTTAACTGAAACTTGTGAAACTTGCAAACTCTGCAGACACTGCACAAATAGATTAGATTCTACAATGTATCTTCTTTCACAGATCTGATGGGTTTTGGTAAAAACTTCTTAACATTACATGTAAATGTTATAAAAATGTTTCATATTTAAAACATTTTGTATGAAAACACTACAACAACATTTTTGAAATGTCAAATATTTCCTCAGCACTAGACATTGTCGAATTTTGATAAAAAATATGTTATATTAATCATGACGAGCGCATTCTGTTGAACTCAAAATTATACTGATGTTTGGTCATAAAGTGTTTATATAATTACTCGAGTAGATGATCAGTGACAATAAAAGTTATATTGAATGCAACATATCTTGCATCCCAGCAAACACAAAAACGTTTTTAAAACGTCTTAAATAAGTTATATTTTGGGTTTGGGTTTAGATAAAAACGTTTTAATAACATTAAAATGTCGGGTTATATTAAGGTCATGAAATCGTTTTAAACGTTTTGTATGAAAACACACTACAACAATATTTTTAAAATGTTTTCGAAATTTCATTGTAAACTATTTTTGCATACATTTTTGGGCAAATAGTTTGTCAACACTTAAATAACATAATGTTAAAATATTTGCACCCAGCAAACACAGAAATGTTCTTAAAATGTTTTTTACAAAATGTTTTAATAACATTTAAATGTCGGGTTATATAAATGTCCAATCACAAGCCAGATCCATTTAAAGATGTATTACATCATGGCCAATTTTAGTTATGCCAGAAATTGGCCTAACTCTCCATTCATGTAGAGTCCCGTGTTAAGAATCTTAACCGCAAGTCAAAGTGAGTAGTCCACTTGGGAAGCTAACAAACAGAGGGAGTACGGTGACTGAAAATATCAGATGTGAAAATCTATCAATTGCTCACAAATTAATACAAATCAGTGTTTTATGCTTAAATGTATTAGCCAGTGTATGCAAAATGGGCAAGTGGACTACTGAGAAGTCTACCTCAGCACTACAATATTTTGGAGCAACTGAAAAATGTTGTTGAACAGGTTGAATGTTATGAAAATGTTTTGTGCCCTTTATATAACCTGACATTTTAAAGTTTTCTAGCAAACTTTTCTAATCTTTTGCGAATGATGTTGAAAGTATTTTGTGTTTGCTTCACATCCTTTCTGGTTGGAGAGATCAATATTGGTGGAAGGCATGGGCGTCAATCCCAGAGGGAATGTGTCTCCTCACCTATCGGTAGATTGAACCCCCCCCCCCCCCCAAACGTAAACACACACACATTTTCAAGATGGATTGATGCTAATGGTCAGGGGCTTGCTGAAACAAATCTACTAGAGAGAAGTGTCATGTTGTATGTGTATGAAACAAATTTTCAGTTTCATCCTGTTCATACAGTCCAAGAAAGGGGTTAATTTTGTTTAAAAAATCATTTTTCTTTTGCTACCCAAAGTTCTGCACTTCTCATACATGTAGTATGTGCAACAATCCTTTTTTTATCATTAATTTCAATAATTTGATTGTTATACTTTCATGACTTTTGTTCCTCTATTTGCTGTATCAAGTATAATATAAGAAGAAAAGTTTGAACTATTTCTTACAACTTTTGGTTGGAGCTGTGTAGCCTGCAGCTGGCATCCACCAACCTTCAAAGCACAATGCGTTATTCATGTTATTAGTCTCTGATAACTCACCACTGCCAGAATTACAGTCACATGATTTGATATGGTAAAATATGGTTGCTTAAATAGTTTTAGTCTTGTCTATTTTGATATTGTAATTATTGCATGTAATTTGCCATGTGGGCCAGGATATGTCAATAAAATCAATCATCATCAAATTCATTTTTATGATGTTAACTATGTGAACTTGTTTTAAATCTGCTAACTCTTGTTATTAAATCTGTAAAACAAAGTTTGGGACTGTGCAATAATCATCATGAGCCTTGGGGAGGGTAAAATTGGAGGGCACACACTTTTTGGCCAGCTGAAAGGGGCGCAAGCAAATTTTGGCAAGCCGTGAAGATTTTTGTGTTTTATCACACATTCATTAAATGCTCTAAACAGTACAGAAACACTTAAATATCCTAAATGTATTTATCTGGACCATTTGGAGGTTTGCAAATTGGGACCCCAAAAATTTGGCATTTGCAAGGGGGGGTGCACCTGATTTTTGGTGCAAGAGGGAGCAAGTGATTTTTGGCATGCTGAGGGGGGGGGCAATCTTTTGCGCACCATTTGGAAATTCGCCCAGCTCATTATTGCACAGACCCTTTGGGAACTCAATATTTCATGTATGTCGATCCTTTACACCTATACCCCTTTCATTTTTTTTTTTTTTTTTTTTTTTTTGTGCATTTTTGTACAAATGTTTACACATCAGCCAATAATGTTTTTGTAGTCCACCAAAAACAAAAGTGTAGAAAAGTTTGAAAAAACAGGGGTCAGTGGGTAAACTTTTGAAAAAAGGGTCATGCGGGTAAAAAAATTGGGTCACAGTCGGGTAGAACGTAGAAAATAATGGGTTATTGGGCAAGTTCGCCAAAACAGGGTATAGACCTATAATAACAGTAGCGTAGTACGCAGGGGGGTGGGGCGTCCTTTCCTGTCTGCAGTCAGGGTCAAGTGGCAGAGGCATTATACGTGCGTCATCGTGGGGTCACCGATCATGACGGGGGGGGAGGTATCGGGCTAAGGGGGGGGGGGGGGCACAAGCTTTGGGTCTTTCAAATCGGTGCCCATATGACGCGATGACACTACGCCAAATTATGCTAGTATAGTAGGAGTGGGTCAAAATGATGCACCCTAGTCGTATAGGCCAAAATGTGGTAGGTGCATTGCCCCTCAGATGTTTGTTGATATCATGGACTACACAAAATGATAACAAGTAAACGTGCAGCTCCCCCCCCCCCACACACACAAGTGGTACAGGTCTCTCACCCACCGCGATGTCATAATGCAATAAAATTCGGCAAAAATTATTACGAAATTGAGACTGAAAAAATGGGGCTGCACTCACCCCCACCCCCACTCAAAAAAAAGAAAATAGGTCTACCCCTGTGCTGAAAAAATAGGGGTAAATTTAACGATTCACAATTTTAGTCGGGAAGACTCTTTATTTCAGTTGCAGTTTTTTTAGCAGTTGGGGTGGGGTCGCCGGGAGAAAGCTACGGTAGCCCAGTGGCGTAGAGCCCGCCTCCCCCTGAAGTACCCATAGGACACTACTCGCCCTGATATTTTAGATTGTTTGGCATTTTTGTGCTCTTTAGCCTTTCCAATCAATTGTCAAATTCCGCTCGCCCATAAAAGTTCCCTTTCCTCCCCAGTGGCGTGCGCAGCACATTGAAAGTGGGGGTGGGGGAGGTTGTTCAGTTCCCCGAATGGAGTCTGATTAGGAGTGTAAACGAGCGGAATGACTGATTTCCCATGAATGACCAACAAAAGTGGGGGGCATGTGCCCCCCCCCCCCCTTTGCGCACGCCACTGCCTCCCTCCCCCTAGCTCTCAAAAAGTGACACTTCCATCATTGGAATGTCCCCAGTGGCGTGCGCAGCACATTGAAGTGGGGGAAACGACTGATTTCCCCCAAATGACCAACAAAGGTGGGGCCCCCCTGGTTTCCACAAATCAAACTCGCTGAAAAGGTACACCCCAAAACCATGACACATCCCGTGCCACCTTCAGCGAGCTGGGGCTCATTTCCTCCCTCTCCACGGGAAGTGCACGGTGTACCCACAACCCACGCATGGACATCACTCATCATGGGGGACATTCCCTTTTCCCTCTCCCCACACACAACTTTTGGCAAACTGAGCTATTTTTTTTAATAAGACACTAATATACCTATAGATAATGACCCCACCCCTACCCACACTACCGAAGACAGATATTAACGCCGCTGCCTGATCATGCTAATTTGGTTCACTCTATGTGACTATTATAAGATGCGACGCGCGCCATGGAAATGTTATAATCAAGTCAACCCACCTTGTCCTTGAACTTCGACGTTTTAAAATACCCAGGTATGCTGACCAGGCGTATGATCTATGTAACCATTCACATTTCAGCACGCTAAACCCTAAATTTAACTTAACCTTAATTTATAAAATAGGTACCAAATTACCACAAAATCTGAGTAGGAACTTCATATACCGTAAGACCACTTAAATTGGCTAAAATGACACCACAGAACAGCTTTTTTGTTTGGCTCCATATCTCACTTTAAAGCTGTTTAAACCTCAGCAATCGTCGAATTTGGGTGTTAGGCATATTGGACGATAACCCTGCAACCTTTTGTACTTAAAATTATATTTCCATTGTGCTTAAATTTAAATTTTGAACGCTGTTTTGGGCATTTTGCGCATGCGCGAACTGTTTTTTGGACATATTACAGCTTTATTACGTAACAATTCACATCTGCACCCATGTAAAGTAACTTCCACGGATTACCACATCTATCTAGAACCAAACTATGAAGATTGTGTAAAAATCTATCAAGACATATTTTAGCTGTAGTGTCTTGTATAAAAATCGATAAGAACCAGTTTTTAAGCAATTTTGGCTCATTTGACAAATTTCTTGATTTGATTGGTTATCGATTCCAAATTGATTTAGAAAATTATAAAATGGTCTCTGAGGAACATTTGAACCTTCAAACTCGACGAACAGGCGGTTTAAACAGCTTTTTAGGGGGGTAAAAGTTACCAAGAAAAATAGCGCCCTCTATAGTAAACGCAATTCAACTTGGCTGTTGTTACTGCATTGATAACACTGTAAAAAGATAGTTTGTTTTTTATTGCTGTTTCTCTTGTTTTATGAAAATTTTGACTCTTTGTTACTACCATTATACATCAGAAAAACTAATAAAAGTGCAATTTATAAATTGAAGATCACTTATTTTAAGTAGGCCTAATCAGCGAAGATGGGTCCCTTAATACTCATTGTGTTGATAACTTTACTCTGATATAACGTTTTAGTTAATTAACTACCTAAAACTAGTACATTATACTATTGGAAGAGCTTGGACAACTATTTATAGGCCTTTCTTCGGAAGGGGGGGAGGGGTCCTAAATTTACAAAAAGGCGTCAATAAAATTGTGATCCCCTTATTTTGGCAACAAATATTTTATGACCCCCACCACCGATAGGGGTTCTATATAGGGGGCCCGGGTAGAAAATTTGACGAAAATGTCAAGTGGGCGATAAAAAGGCCCCAAATTAAATATCAACGGCCAGCATCCTAGGTCGGAGGAGGGGGGGGGGGGCTAATCGTCCAAAATGTTCATACAGAAACAAGCGTGGCGTAGCTTTCAAGAGAATGTTTTCAAGAGGGGGGGCAAGGTGACTTAGCGGGTGGGGATGGGGAAATTCAGTGCCACTGCCAGCATCCCATAGGAGCAAGATGTTCCACAGGGGGAGGCTCCAACCAGTGACGGCGCTAGGGGGGCAAGGGAGGGGGCAATCCCCCCAATATTTTTCTTGCCCCCCCCCCCCCACTTTTGAGGCAAACCCCAAAAATTACGTAGATTTCTAGGCCTTTTTGCGTCAATTTTGCACAAAATTTGTCGATTTTGCCCCCCCCCCCCATGAAATTCACTTTGCCCCCCCTCCAAAAAATAATCCTGGTGCCATCACTGGCCCCAACTGTCGCCACTGTCGTACCCCCAGCATAATTAGGCCCTTGAACCACAATTTGATGAAGTTTGATATCTGACCCCATGTAAAGTTTAATGACCTGTCCCCCACCCATGGGACAATATTTTGTTTTTGGATAACAAAATTGTAAAAATACGAAGAAATAGGCTAGAAAATACATCATTCAGGTGCATGGGAAGCCACCCTTTCAACCCCACTACCTCTTTACATGCATCTCTCCTACATGCAGCGCCTACACCTATATACCTCCAGGGCAGTAGACCAATGATGAAAGTTAATAAATCCAAAGGATTTAATTTTAAATCTTTGAAGGACTGTACTTGTTAGGGAAAAATTAAATTGAAGTGGTTTTAAAGTTATTCTTTAATAAGATTTTAAAAACTTAATCTAAGAGTGATTAAAAATTAATTATCAAATCCTATGGATTCATTTTTAAATCGTTATAAATTAATACTTAACCTTTTCCAGTTAAATAATGTTGTCAGTAACATATTGGATTAATCCATCTTGATATTACACCAACATCCATAATACCAAGAAACAATAAAACAAAAGGAAAGAGTAAATTTCAAATTTTAATAAACTTTATTTCCTATTGAACATTACATGTACAGCGACAATACTTTTTAGTCAGTATAATTGAACATAAATAACAAGCATTCAATCAGATTCAAACATCCATAACAGCACCATACTCAATATATAAAAATAATTGTAAACATTAGTTTGAAGGCCGATCCCTGCTTCCTGAACCCACAATTGTGAAATATTGAACATTATTTATTTTATTTATTTGTTTCAATCATATTATCCAGGGTAGCCCAATCTGCCAAAATAGCTGGTCTGCTACACCAGAGAAGATGTCTCTTCTCATCTTCTCTGGCTACACATTACAAAACTTTAAAAATCAATAATTATCACCATGCAATTTATATAGTACAGGGTGTCCCATAGAAAATTACCCGGCAAATAAATTTGAACGCAAGTCGAAAAATAGATATCAGAATCCAAAAATCTAATCGCGAAGAAATGAGCGATTACATAACGCATGTGTTAAATCAGTTCATTTCAAATTTGCAAGAAAGATCATTCAACACAATGAGCACTAGTGGTTTAAAAACTGTCAATGGGCTTCATAATTTGTTCTATGAAATAGTTTTTGTTCTTTTTAAACAACCTGTTTTTTGCAAAACATTTAATTAGGTTTTGTTCAAATTTGAACACCTGCACGATATTGAAAATGAAAGTTTGCATGTAAGATGATGCTCGGTATTTGTAAATATCTTTTTTTGTTAATGTTGATATAAATGTTGCATAAAGAATTACTACATTAAGAATTCCAGCTGGCTTAAAAATTTCACACACACATTAATGTTTTCGGAATATTTCAAAGAAATTGTAATGCAAAGTTAAGGGAACAAACCAAAAGATCGATGACCCCCTATAAACGAAACTAGTTTCGTTTAGGGGGAGGGGTAAAAATACTCGATTACGTTTGTACAAAAACATCGGTCTGAAGAATGTGTCATTTCATTATTACGTTTCTGGCAGGGAGGGAGGGGGTCGGCTGAGAAACGAAACTAGTTACGTTTATAGGACATAATCGATCTTTTGGTTTGTTCCCTAAAATCTGTTAAAACTTCAACATTAATGTTGCTTGGATCAAAAATCACACGTAAAACTGTAAGCACTTGATCATTGTCATTCTTGGCTCAGATGTTCTTTGTAAAGTATATTTGCACAACCTAAAGAATTAAAGTTGGAGAGCTTCCAATCGCAGAAATCACAGTTTTCTCGGATGTTATTTATCTTCAGTGAAATCATGAATGACATAAAACCGTCGGATTTAAATAGGGAATGTAGACTAAATTTAATGAGATACATAAGCTTTAGGAAGCGGTGAGCGAGTATAAAAAAAAGCCTGTTGACCAAACTTTGAATGAACTGCGTTGATGCGAACATTATGTAATCATTCATTTCTCCGGAACCAGTCAATCGAATCAAATAAAATTTAGGTATGTGATGCACAACAAAATAGGCTATGCGCTACATTTTGAATTTTTTGATTCTGATGTCTATTTCGTGACTTACGTTCAATTCTATTCACTCTGTATTTTTTTCTGGGACACCCTGTATATACAAATATTAGATACAAATTAAAAAACACAAATAAATACAATTTTCAAAGTAAGTAAAAACACAAGTACCGTGGGACATGCTCATAATTTTAAGACTTAAAGGCCCATTCAATGATTTGCTCATCCGCACAATCGTAAAAATCATCAACATTAAGATTTTTATACCTTTGTCCTTGTCATAAATGTGCTAACATATCCTGCTAGTGGTTCAGCCGAAAGCTGTGTACAAAATAAAGCATTCACATGTTATTTGTAATTTATATACTGTCAGTATATAAATTAGCTACATGTATTTGAATGGGGCTTTAACTTTGTCAATACTACCATTTTTTCGGGGTTTTTTTTTGCCAAATTTTTCATTTCAAAAATACCAAATGACAATTTGAATGACTTATCCTTCACTTTTAAGTAATTTATAAACAAAACTTTTAATTTTTTTACACTTGCACTGGGATCACTAAATGGGTCTTTAAATAATTGTTTGAAAGTCTGCACATTTGTTGGACTTCTTACTTCATTACACAGCTTATTCCAAACTTCAACCCCACTGTACAAAAAAGATGATTAAAAGTATCCAGTATCATAACTATTTGTGCAAGGCGGTAGAGCCAAGAAATTTGTCTCAGCTTATAAGCTAGTTTAGACATTTAAACATTAACAGTGATTAGAAATGCATTCCCCGATTTGGAAGTGATTTCCACCCTATTATAAGAAACATTATTTCAAAAGAAGTAAGGTGATTGCCACACAATATTTATTCTTGCACATCCCTTCTGTAAAACATTTCATTTACGCATATCTTCACTGAAGCGACCAAACCACACTACAATACACACATACTACAACTACAAATGTAACTACACTACAATAAATATTTTGTACGTCATGAAATGTTTTAAGATGTCTCAATAGTCTTATTTAACAAAGTATCTTCTGTATTACTGAGTTAACATGATTTACATCAGAGACGATACTCTTAAAATTATACTCTTTTAGTTAAGCTGCTAATCCAAATAATTGTGCACTTTCTGATACAAGCATCATAATTTGCACACATGCCGTACATGGTCCAAAGTTTTATTTTAAGATATGGAGGCATTTTGGATTTTACCCTAAAGGTAACGAAAGGTAATACAGGGATAAAAAATTAAAATTTCTCCGATCATGTTGAATAAATCCCAATTATTTGTCTGATCATAAGGATTTCTACGGTGATAACCTAATAAGGTACAGGGGAAAAACAGTCAAAAGGCCAGGATCATTGGCTACTGTTCATCGATAATGTATTTGCATAACAAGTAAAGAGTACATTTTAGATGGCAAGTACTATACCTTTTTATGATTCGCATGTCAAGACAAACATTTTGACACCATTTTCACCAAAATCAGAGCAAGGTGAAATTTTTGCCCCTGTACAACTAAAAAATTAATGTGTTGTTTCTACCTAAAAAAGAGGTTTTTGTATAATAATTCGATAACGATAGGTCGTAGATAGCACAAACTATACATTTTTTAAATCCTTGCGATCAGATGAATAATTTGGTGTACCATTTAACAAGATTTGAGAAATATTTAATTTTTACCCCTGTATGACCTTTCGTGACCTCAGGCCTTTACAGATATAAAATATTCATAAGCCCTCTATTACTCAGAGCAAAATTAAGGTTGCAGTCAAATTTCTTTAGAAGTTATGGCTACTTTTAGATTTGACATTTTTCTCAGTTCAAGTCACTTTTAGGTTAAAGGTTAAACAGATAAAGGAGACTCTAATGATTAATTTTATATCCTTCATTCATAGATTCTTGTTCATTGATTGGTTAAAAGTGTGTCACGTGATCAAACATTAAACACACTATTCTGTGAGGAAGTGCAAAAAGTACTATTTACGTCCGTAAATAGTACCTTCAAGCCGTAAATAGTACTTCTGGATATTTACTATTTACGGATAGCAGCGGACCCACGTCGCAGTCCATAAAGCATAACAATAACATTGAACGTCGACATTGACTATGAGAATATTTTGTCACTGCCGAGAAACGACAACACAAAAATGGCGAAATATAAATCAAGCTGGAGTGGGCTGCTACTGCCGAAGAAGATTCACAATTTCAGCTGTTTAATTTGAATTGTTACCAGTTCTAGCGCAGGAATATGTTTTAGACCAACACAGTCAGATTCAGAGCAATACTGACATGGTAAGCTTAAAAACAAACACTGACAGTGCGAAACTAGTCTTGGACCGCCGGCCTAGTGCCGTGCGTACGGAGGCGTATCCCGATGCATGATGGCCTTAGAGTTTAGGCCTACATGTAAATCTTTTTACATGTACATCTTTTCACTAATCTTTGTACAAATAATCTATGAATGACATGAATGAAGGCAAAGTGGATTGAAGATACAACTTGAACAAATATAGTCTGACAACGAGTAAGCTTAAAAAACCATGAACACATGGACCGCCTAAACCGGCCTACCGTGCAGGTCCTACTAGGCCTTTCTCGCAACATGGTCATGTGTGGAGTTTTCATGTAATCTTTTAACAAATCAATGAACAAAAATCTATGAATGAAGGATATAAAACAAATATATACTGCCTTCATTCGAGGTACTGGTTAAAACTATGGTCCCTCGCTGAGATCAGTAGTACTATTGATCTCACCTCGGGCCCATAGTTTTGAACCTCTCATGGCAGTATATATTTGTATACTATCCCAGCTGGCACCTTTGTCCAAAAATGATGCACGGAACTCTATGTAGCCAGAAAGTGGCTTCTCTACTATAGAGTTACACACATGGTAACATTGAGTCAGACCTATCCAATAATTACATTTTCTTATGTCAAAATACAACACGAACATTCTACTTTCCATACGAAAACTACTGTCGGTGCACTATTAAAATCTTGTGTTTTACATACAAAAAATACACTGACAGCCAAACACTGGCTCTGTAGGCCTACTATCAAAAACTTGTACCTTACCAAAACAAATTACTGAAATAAATTTACTGGAAGAATTACTATTTCATTGATGTATTTTGTTTTCCTTCTGTAAATTTGTTATGGTATATATAAACATAAAAGGTTTTGATAGTACTGTGATAAACAAGGCGGTTCTCGAACCACGAGTCTCGCCTGCTTTCGTGACCACCTGCTTTTGCGATTACTTTTGGTAGAGGTAAATGAATTTGGTGGTTATCGGCTGGGCATGATTATCTGGCTGATATTTGACCTCAGATGACCTTGAAATGACCTTCCAAAAATTGGGCTTAAAATGTTGACTGTACCCACCAAGTTTCATGCCCATACAACAGTTTTTACTCATTTGACCTCAGATGACCCCCAGTGACCTTGAAATGACCTTCCAAACATTTGGCTTTTAATGTTGACTGTACCCACCAAGTTTCATGCCCATACAACAGTTTTTACTTAATTTGACCTCAGATGACCCCTGGTGACCTTGAAATGACCTTCCAAAAATTTGGCTTTAAATATTGACTGTACGCACCAAGTTTCATGCCCGTACAACAGTTTTTACTAATTTGACCTCAGATGACCCCTGGTGACCGTGAAATGACCTTCCAAAAATTTGGCTTTAAATGTTGACTGTACCCACCAAGTTTCATGTCCGTACAACAGTTTTGACTAATTTGACCTCAGATGACCCCTGGTGACATTGAAATGACCTTCCAAAAATTTGGCTTTAAATGTTGACTGTACCCACCGAGTTTCATGCCCATACGACAGTTTTTACTAATTTGACCTCAGATGACCCCTGGTGACCTTGAAATGACCTTCCAAAAATTTGGCTTTAAATGTTGACTGTACCAACCAAGTTTCATGCCCATACGACAATTTTTACTAATTTGACCTCAGATGACCCCTACATGACCTCAGTGACCTTGACCCACTAACCAATACAAACCATTTCTGTCTCGGGTCAAGATGCACCCACCCACCAAGTTTAAGGAACGTGCGACTCATAGTCTCCAAGAAAATAGGCGGAAGGCAAACTTTAACCAAAACTTTAACCAAATTTGTCACATACACACACACACATACACCCCTACACACACCCCTACATACGGAAAAGTGATTATATAGTCTCCTGCCTTATCAGGCGAGACAAAAAACAGAGCATCATAATTACAAGGCACTTCTTGAACCACAAGTCTAGCCTGCTTTCATGATTACTTTTGGTAGCAGAAGTAAATGAACCTGCGACAATCTATGGCGATTTCCCCCAAATGACCCCAAAATGCCTGTGACATTTTTTTACAGTGGTCGTTCCAACCAAATTTCATGAACCTATATATATATGGCAATTTGACCCCAGATTACCTCGATTGACCCCAAAATGACCTTGACATTTTTTGTCTTGCTACAGTGGATTGACCGTGACATTTTTTGTCTTGCTACAGTGGATGTTCATGAACCTACAATTTATGTTGATTTGACCCCAAATGACCTTTAAATGACCTTGACATTTTTTGTCTTGCTACAGTGGTCGACTGGTCCTTCCCACTAAATTTCATGACCTTGTAACAATCTATGGCAATTTGACCCTGAATGACCCCAAAATGACCTTGACATTTGGTACACTCACCGGAGCCCTTTCACTGGTTCAACCAGACAACCTCCTGACCCCCCTCGGAACCATGGGGGCGGCACAACATCTTCCTGTTTGACGTCATCAACATCTGTCATCGGAGGTGTCCTAGTACTACATTACTAGCAAAAACAATCTTCATAGCAATAACATCCGCTGAAGACACAAGTTGACCCAGTGAAAGCGCTCTGGTGAGTGTACCAAATTTGAGTATCGTAGAAGTATAATTTTGCTTTCAATTTACATTTACTGCTATGAATACAGTAAGCCAAAAAATTAAGGTACCAGTTATATTCACCCCTGTATATCCTACACAAAGACAGATATGTCAGAAGTGGCACCAGCAGTCAATGGCTGTATCTTTTAGCTCGAATTTACGATCTCATTCGTTGAAAATGTTCAAGAAATAAAGACACAGCGATCCCGAAACCCACGGAAGATACCAATTTAAAAAGTTGCAGTTTGCTGTGTTAAATGCCCTATTGATTTGTACACAGAGCGTTCGTGAACAAGAGAACCAGCGCTGGGCTTCCCTCACATTAAAACTAGCGTTGTGCTTTCATTGATTAGAACACAAAAGTGCAACTTTTGATTTAGTTTCTTCAGTAGGTTTTTAGATCACCGTTTCTTTAATTCTCAACCAATTTCAACACATAAGGTCTTAAATCAGAGCTAAAGATTACAGGTATTAACTGCTTGTTTTAATTTTGACATATTTGTTTTAATTTAGGATATACAGGGGTGAACATAACTGGTATCTTAATTCTTTGGCTTACTGTATACATCATTATACAAAAATGTATAGTTTTATATACTTTGGAAATACAAGTCAGAAATAATGATGCTCAAAAAGGTCCATGTTCTCTCCCATTACTCTGGCCTTTACATGCTGAAAAAGTCCAGAGTAGTTCATCAAGACCTGTGGATAGTTTAAAACACCACCAAAGACAAAAAATGCCTTTGAAAAACTTATCAAACACCTCTGCAATTGTTGATTCTCCACTCACTGGTATGCGATCAGAAAGAGCTGCTGTGTTTTCTTCTTAGTCTGCAGTGCCAAAATGAGTAGCTCTCTGTTAACCCTTCTCCTTCTGGTTTTGATGGCTGCTTCTACATCTGTCCTCTCCTATTAAAATGGAAAGAGTGGGGAAATGCAAGCAGTAAGTAATTGAGCCCAATGACATTCTTCTTTTACAAGCATGTTTGAAAAAGGTTAATCATCATGAACTACAAAAGCCCTTATATTTTGCACCTTAATTATTTTGATCCAAGCATTTATTAAATGTCTTTACACAACCCTTCTGAAGGGGTGGTCTCGGGGTGAATGGGTGAGGGTGGTGGTGGTCTTAATGCCCTTTACAGCCAATTATGGGTTCTGGAACAACCTCATGGAGATTATTTTCTGTGTGGAGATGCAAAACAATGCTCCATAATGATAAGATTAACACACAACAATAGAAATTGAAAATTGAATACTGTTAATTGATTGCAGCAATCAATTAAAAGTCTCCTGTGGTCTACCCTGTTTTCGGTCTTTTTAACGTGTGTATAAGACAAATAACCTAAAGTCCCAAAGTAATGCTCGGGTGTGGTTTTGAACCCCGCCCCTCTTGTGCTAGACATACAAACAGCCACAACTTAGACAGCCAAGCTGTAGAAATGTGATTTTATATCTAATTTGCATTTACAATTTACATTTTAAATGTTCTGAAGGTGGCTTGGCCCCCTCCAAAGGATTTTTACAAAGAACACACTGAGTAGGAGTAGATAACATCTACCTTTTCTTCAATATCTCTTTATTGGATATTGTTGCTGTTCCGACATCCTTTAGTCCATGCTGGCTGCAAAGTCACTTCTGAATAGAAATATTCCTAACAATAAAAAATAAAAATAAACTGATTCAACATGATTTTGTTTTGGTAAGATCATAAAACAACCAACTCAGTTAAATACTTGGGTAATATGTATTACTCTTGACCAGAGCCCATTCAGGTAACCCTGTTGAAATTCACACTCAATGTATGGAAGATTAAGGCTATGTCTTCCATAGCGCCTGTATGGATTTCAACTGGAATAGCCCAATACAGGGACACACCACTAAATCAAGTTACTATTCTGTTATGTGTTGAAAGGTACCTAAAGAATTAATCATTTTGTCATGGTTACAACATCATCATCATTTGATCATTCAAAACACAATTTTTCTAAAGGTTTATGATATATTCTACCCTAAAACCACCAATTTTTTGGTAGTTGAGTTCGATTAGTTGGCTTGATTTTCGCAGTGGTGCATCGAACATGATGTAAACCATACCAAACACTGCAGTACAGTGCCTCCATGTTGTGACATCATGAATGGAACCAAAAACCTTCCTAAAATTTCAGAATTGTAATATTTTTGAATATTTTTATAGTTAGATACTGAGAAAAACATCCACAGAGCACAACTATTACAAACCAATGGGAACATCAGCCTTCATTCCAAACTTGTTTTTTCTTCATTAAAACAGGTATGGTCAGCAAATAGAAACACTGGTTGTTTTTTTTTCAGTCAGATAGGGTTGGACCTGATTTTTGATCTCTTAATGGGGGCAAAACAAGTTTTAAAACATCATTTTATATGATCTGCAGGCTTTCTTAACATATGAACATAAATTATCTTGACCATTAAAAGTTATGTGGTTCAAGTTTAAGTATGACATCAGGCTGATTCAAGTCATCAGCATATGCATTGCTACCTGCTACCTACTGAAGATAGCAACATTGAAATAGCATTGTACTATATAGCCTACAAATCATTGTATGGGCATGGACTGTCATCCTATCTGGACCTATTTTAAATACTCAAAACCATTATAATACTTTGTCTTATAATTTTTGAAGGTGCCATCCACACCCAGTATTCCTTTTAAAAGCCTTTCTTGTTCAGAGTTTGTTTCTTAAATTATTCTTACTTTCAGCTTGTTGAACAAAGCTTCAGGGATTTCAATCCTGGGAGGAGATTACAGTTCATATTATGATCTGTTGCTTAGCTGTAAACTTGACTCCCTGTTTGATAGGAGGGTGGATAGCACTGTTGTAGGTTTCCTGAAGGGTTTCCTAAAATTGAGCGAACACAGGACCAAACACTTTCTGCTGAGTCCTATTCCATATTTTGTTGATATTTTAAACCGGGTAATTTTCTCTTGAGATTGTTCTTCAGTGCCATGAATGCCTTTTTTAAAGTCTGGTGCAGCTGTTATAATATTTTTGTCATGTTTTGAAATTAAGTATATTACAAGTTCACCCGAGAGTAACTGATAGTGATAGCAATGCTATTTGACCCCTGATGACTTTTTGACATGTTTCTGTCATATTGAGGATTCTTTATACCACTTTTAAGCCCAATTGGGCATACTCTAACATTTGACCCCATATGACCTTTGACCTCGAGTGACCTCAGTTTGATTTTGTTCATGATCCCGTGATATGGAGAATTACTTTCACCAAGCTTTAGCCAAATCAGATGAAGCTTAAGATTTAGCTCCTGGATGACCTTTGACCTCTGATGACCTCAATATTTATTTTTGTGCTCCCCTCATACGAAGGATTCCGCCACAAAGTTTAAGCCAAATCGGGCAAAGTTTAAATTTAGCCCGTCTATGACCTTGGTTGATTTCGATTTTGTTTTGTGCACATATATTCCCTGTGTGACAAAAGTTTTGAATCCAGCATACCCATATTAACCAAAATAATTTGTTTGCCAGCTGTTACGCGAACTTGCCACTTGATTGCTTTTATAAGTATGTATACTATGGTTTCCGAGAGTGTGTGGTTCCCAGTAGTTTCTCTCCCTATGGTTAATATAGGTACACGGTCTGTAACACAAGACTATATAAATCTGTCGATTTGGTGCTTCATTAGGGGCGGCAAATTATAGGGGGGAAAAGATTTTTTGGCAGGCCAAAAGTCGGGGCAAGCATTTCTTGGCTGGTCAAAAGGGGGCTTAAGCGATTTTTGGCAGGTCGAAAGGGGGGGGAAGCAATTTTTAGCACAAATATTTTAGGCACTGTCTCTATATTACGCCCTAAAAAGGAGTATGAAAACATTAGGAACACATTCAAATAGGCAAAATTTATTGCTCGATGCGCTCGCATTATACCGCAAACGTTCGCCTAATGGTGCACCTGGGTTCCTTTGCCTTGGGAGTAAATTTCATGTACAAATAGAGAGCCCCCTCCTCCAGACTTGTAGTACCCGTACTCTTACCCCTACCTGTACTCGAGTCCCAATTTCTGTACCCGTACTCGTACCCGTGGCTTCGGACCCGTACCCGAACTCATGCCCTACTTTGACTTCGGACCTGTACCCGTACCCGTAGTGACGGTGGCCTGGGACCCATACCCATGGCCTGGGACCCGGACCCGTACTCATGGTCAGGGATCCGTACCCGTTGGGTGGGGAGTAAATGGAAAGCTATAGCAAGTGCCCTAAATTTATTTTAGCCTGGTCCAGGGCCCTGAAAGAGATAAATCCAGCCCTGGCTACACAAAATGAACATGAATGCTGCACACAGATCTACACTGTAACAGCCTGTGCACACTGCCACCCATGTACATGTCTCATTCACACAATGACTGATCAATACAGAAAAAGACCCAGCAAACTGGGAAAACATTTCAAGATTTTTTTCTTTTGTGGTGAATTTCAAGTTATCATGTTAAAATATCATTATTTTAGCTTTTATTAATCATTTTGATATTTTCCATTCAAATACACACCCCTACTTGTATGCTGCACACATGTAGAACTAATGATAATGTGACTGGTGTGACTTTTCCGCCAGCCACATGAGCTCACAGTGTACTTCTTGTGCCAGGCTTGGGCTAGTGCATCTGAGACAAATGAATAGAGAGGTCCTTACCATACAGAAATTTGGGATTTGATAAGAGATTTAAAGGAGTTTTAAAATATTAATAAAACATGAATATAATTATCCAGATGTGCATAATTAATGATAATAATTATATTGATTTAAGCTAATGGATAATCTGTTGGATGTGTATTGTGTAGATGTGCATGAATTGACAATTAATTTAATTCCAATTGATGGTTTAAGATAAATAATTTTTCCACATTGTACATGGATTGATTGGACTGGAATCGGACTGGGGTCAACTTCAAGCCCGAGTCCTATTTTTTGACCGAGCTGAGCTAAGCCTTTTAATGTTCAATTCTGAGCGAGTCCGAGTCCAGCAAAAAGTGGACTTGAGTCCGAGTCCAGACTTGAAGCTACATCACTGCTAAATATACTAAAGTATGATGAAATTAGTATTGCACAGTCTGGGTGTCCATACCTAGACATAGTTTTTTCACTTGCATCCCAAAATATGCCACATTTAGGCTAGATCATGAAAGTAAGCTTACTTCCATGGCTAGATTCACCATGACCACCAAGTCTTTTTGTACTTGTTTAATTAATTTGTTTATACTCACACCCATAATTGGACACATACCATATTTTGACTTTGGATCCGTACCCGTACCCGTACTCATGGACTGGGACCCGTACCCGTACTCATGGACTGGGACCCGTACCCATGACCTGGGACCCGTTCAAGTACCCATACCTATGGTTTGGGACCCGTACCCATACTCATGGTCCGTACTCATGGCGGGTCCCATACTACAAGTCTGCCCTCCTCTAAAAATCCCAACAAGAATTAAGGGTATATGTGCCCTTATTTGCTGGTGAGATTTTTATGGGAGGGCACTTTTAGTTTGTGTCTAAAAGTCCATTTATGTCAAGAGAGCCCATAGCGCAATTAGGCGAACGTTTACAGTATGATAAGAGGATCTAGGGTTTTAAAATCGGGTTCCTCAAAATCTTAGTGTGTCAAACGGGGGGGGGGGGCAAAGATTTTTGGGCACGACCGAAGGGAGAGGGGCAAGCAATTTTTGGCGGACCACTTTGAGAATTGACCACCCCAGGGATACACATAATTATTTCACAGCCCCTTAATACGGAGCCTGCGGGACAGGTGCATAGCTCAAACTCTTTTAAAAGAACGCAATTTTGAGTGGTAAAAATATATAACTTAATTGTTTATTCGGTCATATTTTGTAGATTAAAAGTTATTTTCAGATTCCTTACCGACTGTAAATGAAAGCAGAACTTTTCCTATTTTGCCAATAATTTTCCCAGACATTTTCCTCAACTAACCAAATCTTTAATTCCCCTGAAAAACAGGGGCAGGCAGCCGCCACATTTTGGCTACCACTGCACACTCACAACATAAGTCTACATGTACATAGGTGTTGTTTTTGTCTGTTTGTGCCTTATAATTAGGCCAAATAGTTAAAAGAAGTATTTTGCGATCCAAGCATCTTTTTTTATGACATTTTTCCAGTAGGTATCTACGAAAAAAGCTCATTCCCAAAACTGATTCCGATTTTGCCCAGCTGGTTCCGAAAATTGTCTTTGTGAGTTATGCATGATTACCGTATGTGTATTGCACTGCTCCATACATGTAGAGCACTGTGTTAAATTATGTTTTGGATGTTATTAACATTTGGTGATATTTTTGCTGTAAACAAATTAATTTGCAAGAAATTTTTGTATAGACATTATTACATTACATTTTTTTTTAGAAACGTGGGGGATGAGGCTGTGAATCACAATGACCCTTTAACACTACAAAATAATAGCTCGTTCCCCAGGATGACTCACCAGCTACGCCAAATGTCAGGATCTTGTTCATGTGGATCAATATTCTATCATATAGGCTTGACTTGAGGTCATCTCTGCATGCTGTTTCTGTAAAACTTTCTGGAATTAAGCACATGAAAAACACATGTAATAACCTTAAAGTCATAGTACGATCTTATAATATGAATTTGGTTAATTTTTTCAAACCTGATTTTTTAGCATTTTTGTAATGTTTACACATGTCACAACTTGCACCTAAATGGAATCAGCCAAATTTCTTGTGTTTGTAGGTAAACAGAGCAAAGTTAGACATAAAGTCATAATTCAAAGAATTATGACTTTATGTCCTCCCATAGAACTGCGTGTTAAACGGCCAAAATAACAAGCAGTGTTTCTTTCACTTTACCTCGTTATTTCAGCTCAAAATTAACAGAAACCATTCCCGATAATTATTACTAGTATTATTTCAGCATTTTGAGTATATAATGACAAATTTAAAATTTGGAGGAAATCGTACATTAAGCCTTTAAAGTGAAAAGGCTGTCAAACACAAATTGATGCAATAAAATCCTACATACATAGAAAAATGCAAATATTTTTGGCCGTTAATTTCATTTATGGCTGTATTCTCAGTAAGATGATGAAAGGTAGCAACAAAAAGCTGCTCTTGTATATTAAACTAATCAATCTGTGTTCCAAAATTTTAAAACAACAGAACTGATCATGTTGTTTTACCAATATACAAAAATGTCTCACCCTTTTCGTCAGGTCTCATGCAGGATGTTGATAAGTATACCAAAGAAGATGAAGCCCTTCATTGTACACAGCGCTGGAGCAGGAAATATGGCAAATCACATCCTTCCAGTCCCAACTTTTTACACAAGTGTCCATTGAAATGCTCGGCTCTGGCACTGTATAGTACATTACTCCATACCGTTCCACGACCGATGCCTGTATTTAAAAAAAAAGAGGACAGCTATGGGTTCTCAATCTCAGGCTAAAAAAATTCCTAATGTTATGTCTCAAAGCCCATGTCAGTTTCAAAAACAAATGTGGAATGGGTTTTTTTTATTGAGATTTTTTAGTACACAGCATACATGTGGTTGACTCGCACAATTGAAGTACAATTATCAATTGTTTTATACCTAAATCTGAGTATCGAATCAAGTAACTTTTCTTCCAAATTTGACTCAGAATTTCATGATTTTATGGCAAAAATGCATGAATTTGCCGTTTCAACTGACATGACGCGCTAAGAAAAATGAATACGCGGGCGCTTTGAGACATATCATTTTTTAGCCTCATACGTAGGCCTACCTGTAATCAAATTTGATGCTGTGGTGCTCTTGATAGGCATGACCATATTGCTTCTACAACTTCGGGCTAGATCCTTTCAACTGAAAATTGACACCAAAGTCAACATTTGTCTTCACTATTAGGTAATTTTACACAGGGAAGTTATTCATGCAGTGATATCTAGATTTCATCCTGAATAATCACTTTTGTGAACAATGGATCTCTGTGGACATGGTGGAAAATGAGACACCACTTTTTATACAGCATGCAATTTGCATTGTCAATGATAGGCTGCAGAATTTGACAAAAAATGGTGACATACATTTGCTTGCTCAAAAAGTCTAGCTTTGACTTTGATGCTCACCGATAGCTTTGCATTTGAGGCTATAGTTCAGAGTTATCAATACTGATGAAGCATGACACTACGTAAAGCAATGGAAGTTAAGAAGTGATCATCAAGATGGGTGATTGTATCAAAATGTTGCTCAAAATGCTCTGCAACTCAATAGACTGTTCAAAACAGGCAACCTTGCTCTAAAAGATCAAAATTCACTTCATGGAGAATGTTACAAACTGTTGTAATTAAATATATGTTTTGCTATTTTGTTTTTTCTGTAGGGAATATGTTTTCGACCATTAAAATTGGAAATGAAAACTATAAAAAATACAGCACAAACAGACATCACTATGTGCATAATACAAAATATAAGAATTATACAGAAGTGACATACGATATAACACTTATAAAAGCCGTCTCTTGACAAGGAGATCACTCCGATGCTAGAATCCCGGCATGAAAACTCAGGTGAAATGAAGACAAATATTTCTAATTGATTTTGTGCGCCTTTTGAGCGTTAAGTGTTTCAAAATTTCAAAATGAACAAAATATAAGTAACTATGTTGTCATCAACATGACAGTAATATTCATGAGGAACAATTATTGCTCCCTCAAGAAAGAAATGGTTAACAAATGACTGGGTTTCATCACACAACCTTCTAGTAACTGTATCTAAAAATTTGTGAAAGTTACTTGTAAATTTTTGCCAGGAATTAACAAGCTTTTTTCTATGGTTACTGACCAGCTCATTAGCGCTGTTCATCAGACATTGGGACATTCTTTACCGCTGGATTACTGCCCTCTGTTGATAACAGGGCTTCGAACTCTTAACAAGGCGATTGTTTAACACACAGCATTTACATGCACAGTTTACCTATGCATGATCCTGGAACCTAGGATTGATTGCAGATATCACTATTATCAGAACCGGGGATGGTCCCCCTTCTCTTTTCGAATAGCTCTGACACTTAAACGTGCACAGGGTTTGACTCTTCCTGTACACAGGACAAACAGCTTTACGTGACTTCCGAACTACGAGACGTCGCACACACACCACCTATATCTAGCACTTGCTAAGCAGTGTATGAGGGTGAGAAGAAATTCTACAATTTTATTCTGTAAAGTAACTGAACACAATTGTAGGATTTCCGACACTATAATCACATTTTGGGAGAGAATAAGAATTCTCACCTAAGGCAAGCCCAAGGCAATGTTTTGGTTCTTGTCCTCTCAATTTTTGGGATTTGTCAGATTTTTTTTTTTTTTTTAGATTTTTATTTTATTTAGACTTTGGAATGATTTATGAAAACTTCATACATAAGGTTGTGCGCTATGAATTGGGGGCCAAATGTGTTACATACTAAACTAGAATTATGCCACGGAAAAACAGTGGCATGATCGACGGGAATTATATAAATAAACATTATTTTTCATCAGGTTTGCCGTCACAAAAAAAAAGGAGACAAGTAGAAAAAGTGATCCCGCCTGGGAATCGAACCCAGGACCTCAGGTTTACTGAGACCCACGCCTTAACCACTTGGCCACGGGAGCTTCATGATTAGGCTGGTTGAAATTGAACCCATAAGCGGTCACTTAAACTTATCTCCTCCCATAAATAGCCCAGGGCCGTAAATGCAAGAAATAAATTGCCATCCTCCCTGTGAGGAAATATAACACGCATAAACAGTGGCATGATCGATGGGAATTATATAAATAAACATTATTTTTCATCAGGTTCACCGTCGCAAGTAGAATTATGCCGTTCGTAATTAAGGTGGCCCCCACAACAAAGGTTGGTAAATACAAAGAATACTATCAAAAGACCAAGTTTGCATTTGAGTTGCAGAGTGGAATAGCGGAAATGTAGGCAAAATATGCAAATGAGGTCATTAATATTCATAAATATGCAAATAATGTGAAACAAAAAGTATACAGCATGAGGCTGCCATACCTTATCACCGTGCCAAGTTTGAAGTTACTATGTGAGTGCGTTTAAGCTGCAGAGTGGATTAATGACAATGAAGGCCAAATATGCAAATGAACTCATTAATATTCATAAATATACAAATAACATGACACGTATACAGCACATGAGGCCACCATATACTATCACCATACCAAGTTTGAAGGTAATCTGTAATTGCGTCTAAGCTGCAGAGTTGATTAATGACAATGTAGGCAAAATATGCTAATGAGCTCATTAATATTAGTCCCAAACAGTGCGTTTAAGCTGCAGAGTGGATTAATGACAATGAAGGCCAAATATGCAAATGAACTCATTAATATTCATAAATATGCAGATAACATGACACGCATACAGCACATGAGGCCACCATATACTATCACCATACCAAGTTTGAAGGTAATCTGTAATTGCGTCTAAGCTGCAGAGTTGATTAATGACAATGTAGGCAAAATATGCTAATGAGCTCATTAATATTAGTCCCAAACAGAAATGTTTGGTAGACTCCTAACCTCGATCTTACCTTTCCGATGTTAATTAAGATACTTCTTGCATCGATCCCGAGATGCAGAAAAAAACAATAGTCATTTTGTCCCACATAAATGAATAATAACAACAACAAAAACCTGATCCCCCTGAGTGGACTCACCCATTTGGTGACGTCACACCCGATAATCATCCCTTATCCGACTTGGGCACCCCTGCTCGTCAAAACTTGTAGGGGGCGGCCGGAGTCCGGGATAATCAACATTTCTGTTTGGGACTAGACTCCGACACCGGACGATCTTACCGTTTCCGATGTTGATTAAGATACTTCTTGCATCAACATCTGAACGATTGATCTAGCAAGTAACCGACGGATGGAGGTACAAGATTGGCCAGCATCTGATCAGGAATAGGATCGGGATTGGGTAGCACTGCACGGTTTTCTCGGGGTCTAGAATTTTTCCCCCACATCGGCCGGGATTTAAACCAGACCATGTGAATACAGACAAAAACCTCCGCACTTAACAAGTACGGTGGTTAAGAATAGAATAGAAACACTGGTGTTCTTACCATGCTGATTATTCTGAAGTGTCTGAAACACCTGATATCCCAACAGCATCACCGCCCCAGAACGGACCTGGCAAACCTCTCACCTGCTCTCTGATTTATGTTTTTGCAGTAAATAGTTCAGAAAGACGATGGGGTCATCCAGGACACTGCCTGACAGATCTCTTCAATTGGGATCTCCCTATGATAGCTCCAAGATGATGAGATTGACCTAGTTGAGTGGGCCTTGGGGCGCACATCTTTAGCCGCCCCTGAGTCCACCAACACCTGGACCAGCCACCTTGCTAGGGTTTGCTTAGCGGCTGGACCGTGGGGTTCTGGATGGGTAATAAATATGCGGTCATGAGTCCCTCTAAGGTTTGTGTTCGGAAGTGGTAGTGTTGCAGCACCCTCACCGGGCACCACAACCTGTCTTCGGCTACTGACGAACCCTGCCCAATTCTGGGTATGGCGAGGGACGAGTGTCGGAATGCACTGCGCTCCTTTTTGGCTAGGAAATCGGGGCGCAGAAACAGAGTCGCTCCGTTGTTTGTAAACACGGAAGCTGACTTTGAGACCGCATGCAACTCTGAGCACCGCCGTCCCAAAGCCAATGCCAATAAGAAGGCCGTCTTAAGGGCTGGGGTATGAACGTTTGGACAGTTATTTATTGCGGGACATTAGAGCACATCAGACATTATCAATTGCATTCTGAATACGAAGAATGTCATTCTGATATCAAATAATTTTGATTTTTGAAATTGCAATGTAATACACATGGCAAATCATTAAAATTGATATTTTGATATTTAACAGTACTCAAGTAAACTTTATAAATCTGATGATTTATACTTAACATGTATGTAGGTGGGATGAAAAGCCGACGATCAATTGAAAATTTTGACCTTTTGTATTGAAGATATGGGTTTTTTTCCCGAAACACCAAAAAAATTGGGGAATTTGTCTTTTGGGAAAAAAAATCCAAATCTTCAATATGAAAGGTGAAAATTTTCAATTGATCGTCGGCTTTTCCTCCCAGTTACATACACTTTAGGAATATATCATTAGATTTATAAAATTTACTTCGAGGACTGTTATATATCAAAAATTTGAAAAATATCAAATTTTTATAATTTGTCATTAAATTTGTATTATATCGTGATTTTCAAAAAATGCAAATTATTTGATATCAGAACGACATGCTTCGTATTCAGAATGCAACTGACACGCCTGAGGTGCCCTCATGTTCCATAAAAATACTGTCGAAACGCTCAAAACGCTCATTCCAGATCCCTTAAGAGTCACATACTTAAGTGTCGCTTTTGACAGGGGCTCAAAAGGATGACCCTTAAGGTACTCCAAGACTGTGTTCAGATCCCACGGGGGATCACCTTCCTATCTGGCGGGCGCTCGTTGAACATACCATTCGAGAAGAAGACTTAGGGACCCGTCTGTGTTGATGGTCGACCCATCTTCAAATCCTCGATGAATCAAGAGAATGGCTGACTTATAGTTGGCCACTGTGGCCTGCTGAAGTCCTGACCTGAACTTTTCTGTCAGAAACTCTGCCACTAGAGGCACAGGGGCTTTAGTGGGAGAGATATCTCTCTCACCGCACCATGCTAAGTAGGGAGCCAGACGCCAGCTATACGTACAGAGGGTAGACTCTCGTCTATCCCGGCGATGAGAGAAGCAGCTTCTGATGAAAAGCATCCCTCCGCCGCACGTTCCCTGATAAGGGCCATGCAGCTAACTGCAGGTACTCTAGTGGTAGACTTGGTACCTCTCCTCCGAGCATCCGGAGTAAATCTGGTAACTCGGGGAGCACTCGCGGCGAGTGGATCCACCATCGGACGAAACCACATGTGTTTCGGCCAGAACAGCGCGATCAGAATGACGTTGCAGTCCTCCCTCCCGATCTTGGTCACCACCCTCGTGAGCAGTGAGATCGGGGGAAAGCGTATGCCGTCATCCCTTCCCAGTCTATGGACAGAGCGTCCACAGCGAATGCCTGAGGGTCCACAACCCTCGAGCATTACACCGGCAGTTGATGATTGCGATGAGATGCGAACAGATCTATCGAGGGGTGGTACATCACTCGAAGATCGTCTGGACGACCTGCGGAGCAAGGGACCATTCTGTTGGTCCCGACACCTTTCCTCCTGACAGATCGTTCCGCGAGGATATTGGTGACGCCCGCTATGTGCATCGCTCTCAACATAATCTGCCTGGACATGCACCACCCTATCAGGCGCAGTGCGTGCAGGCATAATGAGGTGACCTGGTGCCCCCTTGTCTGTTGAGGTAGGCCACCACGGTTGTGTTGTCCGTTTGGACAACGATATGAGATCCCACGATCATCCTCTCAAAGTGGTGGAGAGTTCTCTCCACTGCCCATAGTTTGAGAAGATTGATGTGGGACTCTGTCTCTATGGCCGACCATAGGCCCGAGACTTAGTCCCCATGGATGTGGCCCCCCCCAGCCCTGCTTTGACGCATCGGTTGTCACCATATGACATACCGCGGGTGCAGGAAACTTGACACCCTGGGTCAAATTGGGCTGATGGGTCCACCACCAGAGTTCCTCTCGCGCGATCTCCGACATCGGAACCGCGAGGATATCAGGTGACGACTGGGCCTGTAAAGGTGTAGTTGGATAGGCCTCATGTGAAACTGGTAGTACGGTACGAGGTCTACCATACTGGACATAAGGCCCAACACCTTCATCCATGCCACAGCGGGTGCCGTCTCCGACTCGGCCAAGAGTCGTGCACACCTCGCCATGTTTGTCACCCTCTCGGGTGAGGGCACCGCGATCCCCTCCTCGAGGTTGATCTGGCCCCTAAGAATAGTGGTGTCTGCGTCGGAACCAAGTTGGATTTCTTGATGTTGATCAGAAAACCAAGGTCCTGCACCGTACGGACTACCAACTCCATGAGACACGCTGTCTCCAGTGGGGTGCGTCCGTAGATGAGCCAATCGTCTAGGTAGCAACAGATGTTGACACCCCTGCGCTTAAGATACGCTACCATCGCTCTGACCAGGAGCGTAAACACTCTGGGAGAAGTGGACAGGCCGAATTGCAGGGATCAAAACTGGTAAGTTTGATCCTGTACCTTGAAGCGCAGATACCTCTGATCTTGAGGTGCGATCGACACATGCAGATAGGCGTCCGAGAGACCTAGCGATACCGCCCACACACCCTTGATGGGGCAGGCTAGCACCAAAGCGAGAGTCTCCATTCTGAACCTCTTGGGCCTGATGAACTCGTTCAACGGCTTGAGGTTCAAAATGGGCCTCCAGTCGTCGGTCTTCTTTGGAACCAAGAAGAATGTGCTCCAAAACCCCTTGGTGAAAGGGGGGTAGACCTGGACAATCGCCCGCTTCGTGAGAAGCTGAGTGACCTCTGATAGTAGTGCCCGACGCTGGGGGCTGTCTGACGGCACTGTGGACCTCTGAAATGTGCAGGCGCATGAGGGGGGACTGGTGAACTCCAGTCTGTAACCCCCACTCACCACCGACAATACCCATGTGCCCGGAGAGATGGCTTGCAATAAGCGGCCGCCCACTGGGGGATCCCCCTGTGGAAAGTCCATCGCCCGCCGGCAAGGACTGTCGACCGCCGTGCCCTCAGGAACGATCTGACTTGCTCCCCTGGGAAGAACGGCTCTTCTTGGGGGCTTGCCTGATGATCCTGCGCTCTCGTGCGCTTCCCAGTCTTCTTGGGTGCTGCAGAGGTAGCCTCGGCCTTGGGTGTAGTCGGTGGTGCACGACCTGCTGAAGCCGGAGCCGACAAGGTTCAGCAACAGTGGTGGCGATGCTAGAAACTCGGATGAGCGTGCGAGCACGTTTATCAATGAGCTTCAGCTCCTCCTCCCATTGGGGGAAGTAAGATCCGTGCGCCTTAGCCGCTAACGGCAGGCAGAGGAGAGGAAGAGCATAAGCATGTGGCGTCGTAGCTCCAGTGAGCTTGACAGCCCTACAATATCTACCCTTGAGGTCTGCCGGGAATGCGAAAAGGGCGACCCCTGTGAAGAAGCACTAGCTGGGCATCCTACTGAAAGGATGCCCTGGTCCTCCTGGACGGACTCCTCCTGAGAGAAAGCCAGGCCCAGACCTTGGGCCACATGGCTCAGCACCTCAGAGGTGTCCGCAGGTAGATCAGTGCTAGTGATCTCCTCGTGAGGAAGCGGGGAAGGATACCTGTTGTGTCATCATCAGACTCATCAGACTGTGATTCACTACTGGTTTCGACTACCGACTCCTTTCCCTCGCCGTCAGACTCCGACTCATACTCTGATGAGGACGAAGGCTGTCGACAGCATCTGAAGGCGGGACAGAAGGTGCTGCCACCGTGTGGCTTGCCAACTGCCTGCCAGCAGAAGAGGGAGTACTCCCGCTAGACCCTGAGGTGCCTGCCATAGCATCCCTGGGTCTGCGCACTCTTGTGGCTGTCGCCCCAGCCATAGCAGCATGTGGCCTACACTGAACTAGATCTGGGTTAGCCACCCGCCGCCCGGCCTGGGTAACAGCAGGTGGTACCACCTGACCATCGCTAGGTGGCTCTTGCCACGGTACTAGACCGTGGAAGAAACCACCCTGCGGCGGGTACCACTGGGCATACCCTGTCGGTAGCTGACCCTGCAAGGATCCGCCACCAGGGAAACCCCACGGTACGGTAGTACCAGCACCGCCTCACCCGTTGCCCCACAGACTGTGGAAACCAGGGCGGGTACTACGGTACCTGTGTGGTCCCAGCGTAGGTACCTGTGAGGGCTCCCGGCTGTGCACCACTGTACCCATGCCTCACTGCGTTCCCCGCAAGGGGATCAAGCTGTGTGCTCGGGTACCCCGTGGTACCGGCTGTTCCTTGGCTAGAGGAAACCTGCCGTGTACTACGGGCAGCAGGCCGTGGATATCCCGGTCAACCACCTCGCCACCGAAAGGGTAGCATCGATCAATGGAGCCATGCTCTGTTGATTCAGCGGTGATTGACCATAGGATCTATTGATGACAAATGGACCTTTCACGCCCCGCTGGCTCTCCAGGACGAAAGGCGGTTGTTGACCAGACAAGCTGTTCACGCTACCGTCCCTGGCCTCGAAAGCCTCGCCCAAGGTCGTTGTGTGTGGTGGACCACTCACCGCAGCTATGGGCGCATGCATAGTAGATACTACTGATGTCAGGCCGTTACTACTGACTGTACTGTCGCTATCCTGCGAGGGACTGCAAACCCAACCCCTGAATAATCGCCAGCCGGTCCCGGAGGACAGCCGGCAGCTATTCTAGGGCCCAGGGTATCACTCAGAGGTCCTGCCATGGGACGGCTCCGTGCGACAACCCCAGTTGGTTCTCCAGGGACTACACCCACGGCGCTAACCGCGGTATCATCTATGCTGAACCCATGCACGCTCTCTCGACCCTTGCGAGGAACGAGAGGTGTGCTGCGGATCAACCCAGGCAAGCCCAGGGTTCCACTGGCACACTGCATGCTACAAATCAACCCAGGCAAGCCTGGGGTTCCGTTGGCACGCCGTATGTTAGGGTCCGACCCAGGCAAGCCCGGGGTACCCGCAACATACTGCCCGTCACTGGCCGCCTGTAACAGACGGGTGTCCTCCTGCAAGAAACTCGGTAGAGTTCTCGCAGGAGGACTGGTGCCCACCTGTTAGGGTAGGTACCGCCCTGCTGCCTGCTACTCGAGATGTCAAAACTTCCGCTGGCTGCTGGGCCTCGGGACTCGCCTGCTTGCCCGGGACCGGAGCCCCTACGGTAGCTCTAGTGTGGCTCTTGGAAGCAGCCACACCTGAATCTACCAGGTCAGCCTTACCTGCAGCTTTGGTAGATTTCTTTGTCTTCATCTTGTCTTTATGACGGTGACGAAGTCCTAGCCGTGTGCTGCTTTCCAGGTCGTCGAAGTGCGATTCCGAGAGACCTATACATAATGATGAACATTTATTATGTCTAGAACACTCCCTATGAGTGTACTAGGGACGGGCAGGACCGACAGGGCCTGGACATAGTTGTGGAAACTCGGGAGCGCGAACGCTACCCCCCCCACCCCTGAACACAATACTCAAAGCCCTGATAAGCAAACCCATGCACGGTGGCTGGCCGCTGATGTTAGTGTTATGTGAATATAAAGGGGATAAAACACAAACGATCTGTCAGGCTTTTGTCCCTTCGGACCCCACCGAAAAAATCTTAACTACTCGTCATCGAACGGGTTCTGAAAGATATAACGATAGAGCACACCATAAACATAGCGATAAAAACACCCCATACATGATACACAAGAATGTACTGCACGTAAATATCTCTGCCGTAGACCAAGTTGGATAAGGGATGATTATCGGGTGTGACGTCACCAAATGGGTGAGTCCACTCGGGGATCGGGGTTTTTTTTGTTTGTTATTATTCATTTATGTGGGACAAAATGACTATTGGTTTTTCCGCATCTCCGGATCGATGCAAGAAGTATCTTAATCAACATCGGAAACGGTAAGATCGTCCGGTGTCGGAGTCTCATAGATATGCATTATGTAAATAATGTTACACAAAAGTATACAGCACATGAGGCCACAATATACTATCACTGTACCAAGTTTGATATAATATTGGATGGCTGAGCATGATACCATAACATATCGGACGAGCCAACAGCGAGTTCGATATTTGTATGACGAATCCGATATGTTATGGTATCATGCGAAATAAGCCATCCAATATTATCATTATTAGGTTTTCTTAACTCCTAATAACCCTGAAAACATAATAATGAAGTTGATCGGTGATTGCGTAAAAGTTGCAGTGTGGATCAACGGAAATGAAGTCAAAATATGCAAATGAGCTCATTAATATTCATAAATATGCAAATAATGTGACAAAAAACTGTACAGCACATGAGGCCGCCATACCCTATCACCGTACCAAGTTTAAAGTTGATCTGTGATTGCGTTTAAGCTGCAGAGTGGTTTAATGACAATGAGGGTCTAATATGCAAATGAACTCATTAATGACCGCTTATGGGTTAGAATTTCAACCAGCCTAATCACATGAAGCTCCCGTGGCCAAGTGGTCTCGTAAACCTGAGGTCCTGGGTTCGATTCCCAGACGGAATCACTTTTTCTACTTGTCTCCTTTATTATTTGCGACAGCGAACCTGATGAAAATTAATGTTTATTTATATAATTCCTGTCGATCATGCCACTGTTTTTCCGTGTTGCACTCATTAATATTCATAAATATGCAAATAACATGACACATATACAGCACATGAGGCCACCATATACTATTTCAACGTACCAAGTTTGATGGTAATCTGTGATTGCGTCTAAGCTGCAGAGTTGATTAATGACAATGTAGGCAAAATATGCTAATGAGCTCATTAATATTCATAGATATGCATTATGCAAATACTGTTACACAAAAGTATACAGCACATGAGGCCACAATATACTATCACTGTACCCCGGTACCAAGTTTGATATAAAATTGGATGTATTGAGCGTGATACCTGAATTTATTGGTCGAGCTAGAGTTTATAAATATCATGCAAGACGTAGTTGAGTGTGATATTTGAAAACTCTAGCGAGATCGATAAATTCAGGTATCATGTGAAAGTATCGGTCAAATTTTATCATTATTATGTCTTCAGAATCTTTTTTTGGTCAAAAACATGATTTTTAGTAAAAAACAAGATTTTTGGTCAAAAATGTGATTTTGCTTTTAAAAAAATGATTCCACTCAACAATGTGATCTTGTTTAAAATGTGATTTTTGGTCAATAATGTAATTTTTGGTCAATAGTGTGATTTTTGGTCAATGAAGTGATTTTTGGTCAAAGAAGTGATTTTTGGTCAAAAATGTTGACTTTTTGTTTACAAAAAAATCATACCAAAAGAGACATACCGGTACATGGCAACTTGTGCACATAAAGTATATGAACTATGCACTCTATGAAGAGGTTACAGATATGAAAAAACCCTGTAGCTCCCGGCGACCGATACACATAATGAAGTTGATTCATCAAAACCCTATAAAACTGGCCTCAAAAAGAAACTTATAATTTTTCACAAGGTCATATCTTAAAATCCTCTACATAAAAATGAACAAAAATTGCACACAGGATTACTTCAATACTCTACTCTAAACACTGGTCAGTAACCAAACAGTTGTCCAACTGACACAACAGCAAAATGCACTGACATGCAACACCTTCCTGGACCACATTCACAGCACAACAGATTTCTTTGGCTGGGTTCCAATTATTCGCCTGTACATGAACAAAAATTACACACAGGATTACTTCAATACTCTACTCTAAACACATGTCAGTAACCAAGCAGTTGTCCAACCGACACAACAGTAAAATACACTGACACGGAACAGCTTCCGGGATCACATACACATGCGAATAATTGGAACCCAGCCAAAGAAATCTGTTGCGCTGTGAATGTGTTCCAGGAAGGTGTTGCATGTCAGTGCATTTTGCTGTTGTGTCAGTTGGACAACATAAAACAATGAAGTAAATGTCAGCAGTTGTTTGTTACCAGGCTGTTTTTCTATCAATTTTGAAAATGTCCATCATTTTCCTCTCTCTCTACTTTTTCCTCTTTTTTTCTTGCGCTAGGGGGCGGGGGCCCAAATAGGGTTTGCCAGTCGGAACGAAGAAATCATTACTCCAAAAATGATTGCAAATTATATCCACTAGGCGGTTACCCGTATTTGGCGGTTCTCGGCTGTCGCGATTACCTGGCTGATGGTGACTGTACTCACCAAGTTTTATGCCCATAGGACAGTTTCTACTAATTTGACCTCAGATGACCCCCTTGTGACCTCGAAATGACCTTCCCAAATTTGGCTCTAAATGTTGACTGCACCCACCACGTTTCATGCCCATATGACAGTTTTTAGTAATTTGACCTTGGATGACCGCAAAATGACCTTCCAAAAATTTGACTCTAAAAGGTGACTGTACCCACCAAGTTTCATGCGCATACGACATTTTTTACTAATTTGACCTCAGATGACCCCTGTGTGACCCTGGATGACCCCAAAATGACCTTCCAAAAATTTGACTATAAAAGTTGACTGTACCCACCAAGTTTCATGCCCATACGATAGTTTTTACGAATTTGACCTCAGATGACCCCTGGATGACCTCGGGTGATCTTGGCCCACTAACTGAAACAAACTTGTTCTGTCTGAGGTCCAGATGCACCCATCCACCAAGTTTGAGGAACGTGCGACCCTAGTCTCCGAGAAAATAGGTGGAAAACAGTTTTTACTAATTTGACCTCAGATGACCCCTGGGTGACCTTGACCCACCAATCAATACAAACTTGTTATGTCCTAGGTCAAGATGCACCTACCCACCAAGTTTCATGCCCATATGACAGTTTTTACTAATTTGACCCCTAGATGACCTCTGGTGACCTTGACCCACTAACCAATACAAACTTGTTCTGTCCAAAGTCAAGACGCACCCACCCGTCAAGTTTGAGGAACGTGCGACCCCCAGTCTCAGAGAAAAACAGTTTTTACTAATTTGACCCCTGGATGACCTTGGGTGACCTTGACCCACTAACCAATATAAACTCGTTCTGCCTGGGGTCAAGATACACCCACCCACCAAGTTTGAGGAACGCGCGACCCCCCGGTCTCAGAGAAAAGAGGCGGACAGACAAACAGACACACAAAGACACAAACAAACAAACAGACAGAGTCTGGTGACAGACAGAGTCTGGTGAATTATAGTAAGATTTGTAATCATTTCCCACCACAAAATATGATATGACATAATGAAACAATTAACACTGAAGACACCCTATGGCACCTGCTACAACTTGAGAACAAGTCCTCAAACCTCAAATTTGTAGTTTCTACAACTGACCCATAGAATCTCACTTCAGACCTTTGAAGCAGAGAAATCAGTGGAACTTAGTTGTAGCGATGGGGGAAAATTTGTTCGAAAATTCTAACTTAAGTATGCACAACCGATAGCTTGTGATACGAAAAGATAAGGTGCAAGTATTTGTGCTCATGTCACGTACCTTGTTTGGCACATGTACACGGTTGTCATACAGGGCCCAATGTCATGCATATCGTGTCGTTGTGGACTCGTGGATAGTAGATAGATTTCTCGATCAAGGGAAAACTCTAGTCCTAAACCTGAAACATCATATTCTGAGGTGCGGAAGTATACCAAATTGGTGTCTTATGACCTTTGACATTCTTTTCGTGGCGAGTTACATGGTCTTTCAATTCACCCCGAGTGTCCTTGACAGGCATGACTATGCTTCAGTGCCGGTCATGAAAGAATTCAAAAGATAACCTCTGCCCCAATAAGCAAGTTCGATAATTCAGAACAGAGTGCATTGTGGGTGAAAGTCTGTTGGGATATCACAGCCAGGCCTCACACAGTATTTCAATGGTGACGAACTTTGCACTTTTCAAAAAACCTTTTTGATTTTTTTTTTTGCAAGTTGTTGGGTCTGATTGTCCCCGGGATTGTCCCCATAGAACTTTTATATAACATGGGGATAGTTTGAACCTATCCTGGAAGCACTAACGTTGTAAATGATGAATAAAATCACAAGAATTCCTGATCGATCAAAGTCCATTCCCACAGCCGTCTATGGGAGGATTGTGTTATTATATCCCCAATACTGGCCAAGAATATTATCCACAGTGCACTCTGTTCTGAATTATCTAATTCGCTTATAATCTCAGGCTATTGTCTGCACCTCGGAAGATGTATGGTAAGAACTCAGTCCTCAAATGATAGTCATATAACGACTAGCTCGAGAAGTCTAGCCAAGAATTTGCTCACCGATAGCTTCACATTCTAGGCTAGAGACCATTGCATTCACAATCTAGTCGGATTCGCTGGAGCGTGACACCATGTTAAAGCAATGGAAGTTCAGAAGTAAATATAGCCGATCACGACAGGCGATTGCATCAAAAATGTTGCTAAAATTACACTTCAACAAAATTTTAGACTGTCCAAAATATGCAACCTTGCTAGAAAGGTACAGTTGACTCATCGAAATAACTTTCATCCAAATTTTAACAAATAACAAAATAAATAACCTCCGGTGCAAAAACTTGCACCGCTGTCCGACCGAAAAACGATAGTAACGCTCTCTAGCATCGAATGCGTAACTATCGTGTGCAAATTCGAAGCTAGAGTTTTCGAGTAAATAACGACCAAAAGATAAGTGACTATCATTGAGGACTGAGTTCCGCAGTCTAGGAAAATACATGCGGTCGTGTGTCTTGAGCTCGCCACCAAAAAAAGGTGGCGATGTTACATTTTGCCAAAGTCGACTCAAAACAAATGATGATATCTCTGTCAAGCAAGAAGTTATTGTCATGCTTGTGGTCTCATTTTATTGCTAAATAAAATGCACTTTCAACCCTGTAAAAAGAAATACTTGAACTTTTTTAATACTGATCGACACTGTGCTTCATAGAATTCAGAATGGGCAGGGTGGTGGTGGTGGGGGATGTGGTGGTGGGGGATGTGGTACACACAAACTCTATGGGATTGGTATTTTTAGTGCGTAATCTGCTTCTGTAAAGGCTGTATTGGATTTGGACTCTATTTAGCATCTAAAAATCTCATGGCCTTACAGCTAAACAATTCTACTAATTGTTTTTAATCATTTATGATTGGTTTAGTCTAGAAAATACAAACTTTTCCATACAAAACTACCCGTTGTCATATTAAACACTGTAGTAAGTAAATGTAGATGTCTTCAAAATCTAAAAGTTACTGTAAAATTTTAATTACTTATCCTATCATAGTCAAAGTATAGATTTTCTGAAGGGAAATTTGACGAGGAATCTAAATGTGGCCATATTTTTTTCTGTATGGGTTAGGGGGAAAATGTTTAGGTTCAAAATATGTTGAATTGTAAAAAAATCTAACATACTTTGGGACACCCTATATTCCAAGATTACCAAACAGCTGTGATTTTGGTTTCTTCCAATGTCAGTTGGCTCTCCATATCCTCTAACCAAATGAATGTTGTTTACTTCCAGTTTATTACTGTAAGTTGGTAATAAGCAATGCATTGAGCGACCCATTTTTATCAAAATCTTTTTATTCCACCCTGTATAACTTGCAGGTCACCCTGTATAATGAGTTGAAATGTATATATTTGAATTGCTTATGCCTTCAGCTTTCCAAAAATGTATACTTTTGCTAGTTTAGGCCGGGTTGATGATTTTCTTTCTTTCTTTTTCCCTTTGTAGTGCTGACTTCAAATAAGCGAAGATAACTCGCATTGTCGAGATAATCTAATTAGAAACCGGTTGGTGTAAAAATTCATAATATTTGTCATGTAACACTAAGGGTGGCGAGTTCAGGACACACGGCCATGCTAGCTTATTTATAGCTAGTTTATATAGCCCGAAACCTCCTCCCGGAAACCCTCAGTCGTCTTCTCTACGGCTACCAGTGACATCTCCGTTGTGCGAGGATAGGAAAGAAAAGGCCATGCATTTCGGGCTAGTACTATTTATATGCTAGTATAATATAAATTTAAGCTTACCTCAGTGACACAGTGCCAGTGGTCATTGCATCAGCATGTCAGTGACCAAGTACATGTACATTTACCCCATCAGACATGTCATGTGTACTGCAATTCCATCATACTTGTCTTTCGGGTCTGTAGTGCTGGTACTGAAGACTTTACACATCGGCTGATTCGGCTCCTTAGTAATACTAACCGCCAAACAAACAATTTATTTTGAATTAAGTTCGCATTGTTTATCTGTGCAGTATCTAGCCTCTGCCACGAGTACTGATGCTGCACAGAATAACCGGAAATAGAAATATGGGAATTCCCTTTACAGACCGACTCACTTTGAATATTCCTACACTATCCTACACTACACATGCGCATCGATACTTTCGTCGCGAAGATACTTACGGCTCAACATACGTGCAATGTATGCAGTAATATAAAGCCTATAATCACGGTGTGGTTGAACATGTTGAACTTAGGCCAATCTGGTTAACCACGGGACATTCCGACATACCTAACGATATACCATATTAATTTGTTAGGGAATTTCCCAAAACGGCTGAAATAAAAAAAAATCCTTTAAAAAGGAACGAGCGCTCAATGGGAGATTTGATGTGATGTGCTGAAATGCCTTGAAATCACCGTTTCGATAAAAACAGTTAAAACATAAGCATAACAAACAAAGAAAGATTATGAAATACAAGGCATATACATAAGCTTACATATATTGCAGTGGAGATGTGTAAAATGGTACTGCATGGGATGTAAGATGGTTGGTTTCATACTGCAGTTACTGTCCGTTTTCCTATACACAATACACAGTGCTCTCACCATTGACGTGTGACCTCAACAAATGATGTATGTTGGGAGAATGGACACTTGCCTAGTTAACATCACTGTGTGAAAAATAACCAGCCAATATTTTATTTATTCTCCAAAACTTCTAGCAAATATATTTCTCTAACATGACCTAAAATTACAGCTAGGTTTGGGATGTTCAGAAATGGTCGCACTTTTGTAAAATATGAGTGAGGGCAAGGCATAGCTAGCCAACTCCCCGTGTTAATTGAATGGAGATTTGACCGAAAATATTGGTATCGGACCGCTCACTTCTGAAGGATGCCACAAAAAACGGTAAAAGCTACATTTAAATTATTCTAAATAGGTTCTAGAAAATAAAGTTTTGTAACATGTCCTAAATTTTTAGCTAATTTAGATGAGTTTGGAGAGGGTCGCACTTTTGTGTTTTAGGAAGGATATGTAAACGACAGATAACACCAAAAATATGAAGAAATTATTTCCAAACTGTGTTAAGTCAACAATCATTATGTTGCTCATTTTGAAGAATGCTGGTTAACAAAAAGCAGGTCTTTGTGTCATTTCGTGAACAATGGTAGGCCTACACATACCATTGTTTCCTTTCGTTTAACGTTTCCTTTATAATCGGTTACCCAACTGAAGCTGTAATACCAGCTTTATTGCGATGTCGCACATTGAAAACAGACACTTGTACACAACCAGAGAAGATCTGATTTAATCAGTTGAGCTGCTTCAATGAGTGTTATCTTGGTTTAATAGCTTTTAATGGGGTTTAAGTCCTGCAAAGGTCGAGATGAATTCTACTGTAGACATGACTGCATCATGTCAAATAAAAGGAATAACGCTCAAATAAAATTTTATCTGTTGCTAAAAATTCATCTTCAAAGTGCAGAATTCAACAGGTTTTTTTCCATGATTTGACAACAACAAAAATTCTTTGAAATGTTCACACGATAAACATGACTGTTTTTGTTGTTGTTGTAAATATCTGATAGGATTGCGCATGTCTAGCAGTCCACTGGTCTCTTTATCATGGGGCATAGCAGCTCTTGAAAAAAAAAGTCGAATCAAATAAAAAAATCCGATTCAAAATTTTGCAGTAACGATGTGAAGGAACAAGCTTTCAAATGAAACCAAATTCATTACCCAGGGATGTAAGTAAGACTGAAGCAAAAAATCCTACAAATCTGGAAAAAAATCCTGAAAAAGCGCGCGAATTTGGGCTAAAAAGTATGGGCGGCCGTGAGGGGCAAAAGGGTCTCAAAACTACACAAGGGTCTCAAAAGTACAATAAGGTCTCAAAAACACACAAAGGTTTCAGAAATAAACACACAGTTATGTCTCAATAGCACAATACGGTCTCAAAAACAGAGAAAGGTCTCAGAAACAAACACACAACAATGTCTCAATAGTATAATAAGGTCTCAGAAACAGGGAAAGGTCTCAAATACAGAGAAAGGTCTCAAAAACAGAGAGGTCTCAAATACAGAGAAAGGTCTCAAATAGGCCTACAGAGAAAGGTCTCAAAAACAGAGAAAGGTCTCAAATACAGAGAAAGGTCTCAAAAACAGAGAAAGGTCTCAAAAACAGAGAAAGGTCTCAAAAACAGAGAAAGGTCTCAAAAACAGAAAAAGATCTCAAAAACACGTTAAGGTCTCAAAAACACGTTATGGTCTCAAAAACACGTTATGGTCTCAAAAACACGTTATGGTCTCAAAACACGTTATGGTCTCAAAACACGTTATGGTCTCAAAAACACGTTATGGTCTCAAAAACACATTATGGTCTCAAAAACACGTTATGGTCTCAAAAACACGTTATGGTCTCAAAAACACATTATGGTCTCAAAAACACGCTATGGTCTCAAAAACACGTTATGGTCTCAAAAATACGTCAAGGTCTCAAACCAGGTATTACAACGGACCGTTATATGTGCAGTACCGCATGCAGTACTATACTGCACACATCAGCAGGCGAAACTACACATTCCGTCACGCACTTCCGCATGAGGAACTAACATATCCCAACTTGCATTTCCGCATGCGGTGATGCTGGTCGGGATGTGCAGTTCCGCATGGGGAACTGCAATATTTTTGGTGTATTTCCGCATGGGGAATTTCGGTATAGGCCTATGGATGGGTCATTTTGTTTTCAAAATTTTCTTAATTTCTTTTGGAAAATAGACCAACTTTGCATCACTGCAGCCAAAATGTTTCTCAAATTGCTTGCGGTTGTAAGTTGTAAAAACTAATTTGTGTTAGATTTGGCCAAAACTTTTGTCCAAATTTCTTACAAAATTACAAGTTGGACTTAAAAAGTCTTATCATATAATGCGATTGAAAAGAAATTTTGCATATTTGAACACGTTCCTAACGTTTTCCTACACCTTTTAGGGTGTAATTTAGAAACGTTGCCCAAAATATATGTGCCAAAAAATTGCTTGCCCCCCCCCCCTCCCCCACCCTGGCGACCTGCCACAAATTACTTGACCCGCCCTTTCGACCTGCCAAAAAATGCTCCCCCCCTTTGACATGCCAAAAAAGCTTTGCCTCCCCCCCCCTATAATTCACCACCCCGGCCCCGGGGGTACAATTTATTGCACCACCCCTGACAAGTTCAGGCGCCTATAGAGGTGTAAATGAATTGAATAGAAATTTAGTATGAAATGGGTCTATTGAGAAGATTTATCAATTTTGTCCAGGTATTTGGAACATGGGATCACTCAGGGTCCACCCCATATCCATGTTGGTATATCACTGTGGAGGATGAATCTTATTCAAAAATTGAGTTTTATTGGAATTCAGCAGCAGGCATTGCATTCACTAATTTGGACATTTTCAAAACAACTTGCACCTCCCCTCATCAAAACAAACCTTCACTGAAACCCTCAGTTTTTGGCAAAAATCAATGCCTGTTTTACACCACAGAAAAAAAGTCTTCTTTGTGCAAGGGGTAAATGTGAAAGATAAAAAGCATCACAAAGAGAATATTTTGAGGCAATTTATGAATTGTTTTCAGCTCAAAAACATTGACATATTTTGCTTAAAATTGTTTTCCTTATAAATTTTCTTTTTTTTTTTCTTGTTTCACCCTTGCCATTAAAAAAAGCTCAACAATTAACTTGTCTAATATTGATCAGCCCTTACACCAGTCACCATGAAAACAAACACATAGATACATGTTAAATTGTATTCTTATTTATAGTCACTTTATTTTTCTAAACACACACAAGTATTCCAACATGTGGTCAGTATACATGTATGATTCAAACAAAAATACACAAGTTGTAAAACCTAAAGCATGTGTTACATTTTTAGAATTATTAATAAATTTGTTGTTTAAAATTATCAAATTTTACTAGCAGTGCCCGTATTATTTTGAATATTCATAATTAACATTAAAAGTTGGGTTGTTTGTCTGTCACTTTTTAATTGATTTAAGGAATATCAACAAGGAATTACAAGAATCATAACAAAGCAGCCATGAAAGTGAAAATTTTAGCTCTTTTGACCTTGGGAACTCAGGCCTGTACATGGGGGAGTGGGGAGGGTGCGACCACACCTTCACCCCAAATTTGCACATGTATACACAAAGTACCAAAATATCACATTTTTGTGAGCATAGCAAGCAAAAGGTTTTTTACGCTTTTTTGGTCAAAAAAGGTGAAAATTCCACTTTTCACTATATCACCCCCCCCCCTTGAAAAAAGTGCACTTTCTCAAAATCAGCACCTCCAAAAAAATCCTGCGTACTACGGGCCTGAGGGAACTGTGACAAGCCCTCTAAACTTAGAGCTAAAGAGCATTACTTCTTGTCATTTTAATACTGAATTTATTCCTAAAAATCATAGATTCTGAATCAGCACCCCAAAATTGACTAAGAACACTTCTCAAACCTTGTATAGCTCTCTGTGTAGACCCCAGTCCGAAACCCCGTCAGTCCGACACCAGCGCCTTAGACCGCTCGGCTATCAAGGCTTGATGGTGTCATGATGAAAATTTAAAAATATAATCGCAACTTCATTACTTCAACATACCACGTGTGACAAGCAAATACAGAAAACGTACCATATTTTGGAATTTTATTTGTTTAAAACGTTAATCATAGACTCAGAGTCTATGCGTTAATGTGTATTAATAGCGCTCAATTGTTGATAACTGCGTGTTTTATAATACAGAAATAGGAATGAGGCTATACACGCACAATAGTAGGCCTATAATCGATTTTGATTCACACGTGCGCTACGAACTCGCCGTATACTAAAAGCATAGATTATCAATGTGGCGTGGCCTACCATTTTTCTTGTAGCTTCTTTTATACACGTCGATGTTTTCGTCAATTACACAATTAATCCACATTAGACCCCTAATTTTATTTCAGGAAATAAAAGATTAGATTACCATAAAAACGAAACAGTTATCATTGGTTGGGTCTAACAATGTCTAATGTAATTTATACATGGACTTTTCAACGTTTTTTCTATCGCCATTCTCGCTCAATTAAAAAAATATTTTGGCGTATATAAAATTGAAATAAAATTCTCTGCCTCATAAAACGACATCAAATGTGCCACAATTGGGTATCACGAATCGTTATATATGATGTGCAGTTAATATTCATTTTTTTTTTATACAGAGGATGCTTCAGTTTTGACAGGAAAAATATTTTCTTGAAAACCCTCTCACTCGGTTATTTAAAAAAAGGTAACCACGCTTCCCTAGAATGTGCAATAATTACAATTAAAATTTTTCTTATTCTAACAGCAAGCGTTTCTAAAATGCAGTATGGCGAAATGTGGTGTAGATATTAACAAACCATCTAACCCAATAAGTATGATAGGGCCTATATTGTGACGAGCTTAGTAACTTAGGGACCGCTCATTATTAATGTGGGAGGGGGCGTGAAAATGTAGGGGGTTATGTGATTTTCACTTTGACAAACAGGGGGTTATGTGATTTTATTTTTCCTGATAGGGGGTCATGTGAAATTGAATAGTCATTCACTATTTTTAATACCAAGAATCCTGGAAGGTCTTGCATACAGTAACAATATCAATCATACCATACATAATTGTCTAACTTGACTTGAACAAAATTGTTCCCATTTTGCACCATATGTCACCATTTTAGCTTCAATTGGGGCAAAAATTTGCGCGCTTCACGCACATTTGTAATTATAAACATTGTCAACAGCCAAAATGTGCTGGATTCACTATACCAAGTTCAAGAAATATTTTCATTTTCCTACCCCATCCCCCCAATGTCAAAAAAGAAATCTACGCCACTGCCATATGCTACACACACCTCTCACTCACCACATTTTGACCACCCCACCTCCAAGCACACACCTATAAATTTCAAGATCAAAAGTAGATCTATTGGCATAGGGGTAGATCCATGGGGATGGGTGTGGGTTAAATTCCCTCCTATTTGGCCAAGGAGATGGTCCATACAATCACCTGTAGGCCTATGTGGGTTTCTGACCATATTAACCTTATAATTATTTGGTAATTTTATTCACAAAATTGCACATTTTTGTGCACGTCGCGCGAATTTATTCCACTTTTGCATCAAATTTCATCAATTCAGCTTCAAAATTGCAAAAATTTCCTCTCGCTTCGCGCGCATTTGTACAATACACTTATTTTGTCCATAACGTGTTTTGAGACCATAACGTGTTTTTGAGACCATAACGTGTTTTTGAGACCATAACGTGTTTTTGAGACCTTTTTCTGTTTTTGAGACCTTTCTCTGTTTTTGAGACCTTTCTCTGTTTTTGAGACCTTTCTCTGTATTTGAGACCTTTCTCTGTTTTTGAGAGCTTCCTATGTTTTTGAAACCTTTTTCTGTTTTTGAGACCTTTCTCTGTTTTTGAGACCTTTCTCTGTATTTGAGACCTTTCTCTATTTTTTGAGACCTTATTGTACTATTGAGACCTTGTTGTGTGTTTGTTTATGAGACCTTTCTCTGTTTTTGAGACCTTATTATACTTTTGAGACCTTATTGTGTGTTTTTTTTCTGAGACCTTTATGTGTTTTGGAGACCTTATTATACGTTTGAGACCTTATTATGTGTTTATTTCTGAGACCTTTGTGTGTTTTTGAGACCTTATTGTATTTTTGAGACCCGTGTGTGATTTTGAGACCCTTTTGGCCCTCATGGCCGCCCATAAAAAAGCCCCAAAACGGACTGATAATAAATAAAAGTGCGGAAATTTGGACACAAAAAAAATCCTACATTTAGGATTAATCCTACAAACTTACATCCCTGATTACCTTGCGGCAAGATAGCAAACTTTGTTCTACGAACTTATTGACCGCCCTCGTACAAGTTTATCAAATGTTCATTGAAATTATAAGTTTGTAAAGCACTGAGGTTTTTTTTTTTATTGTTTTACATTTTTAAATAATTATTTTTGAAATGTTTTTCGTTTCATGAAAATTACCAGGCCTTCACTCTTACTGTATTTTTCAAAACAAAAATCATGAAAATCGAGCGGCCTACAAACTACAAAGAAACAAAATGTTATTTCTTTTCTTTTTCAAGGGGGTACTGCACCCCTCGATAAATGTTTGTCTATTTTTGCATTTTTCTCAAAAACTAATAACACAGTGGTAGCAAAAGTTATGTATAGGCCTATTAAAGGGGCAAGGAACCCAATTACTACACTGGAATGTCAGTGACCCAAGACAAGCGGTTTTTTATTTATGATAAGAAATAAGGTACCACTAGGATGTACCTCATTTCCTATCAATATATACTGAACCGTCTGTCTTGAGTCACTGAAATTTCAGTGTAGCAATTGGATCCCTTGCCCCAATAATATACATAACATTTGTTACCAGTGTGTTATTATTTGTTGAGAAAAATGCAAAAATATTCAAAATTTACCACAGGAACGTAGTACCCCCTTAACGCTTATTCGGGAGCCTATTATACTAAAGTGCCCCCTGCCTCCCAAATACATGAATTAGACAGCCTTTGAAATGTTTAAATAGACATCAATGGATGGATTTTTTATATGCGGGTCGCATAACCTTTTTTTGGGGGGGGGGGGGTGCACGTATCGTGCGTCCGTCCGGGTAGTGTGGGTATAGAATTAAAAACAGGGAAAATATGACACAACATCCAACACAAAATATATAAACAGACTTGTGGTATAGGCCTACGTGCATTGTACTAGCTCTCTTTAAATGCTAGTGATATGTGCATTTTTGCACGGGGAGGGTACCAGTGATGGGGATGGCGTAGCCAGGATTTTTGGGGGATGCCTCTTCTTTTTAGGGGAAATTTGACGAACAAAAATCCAAAATATTACGGCGGCCTGCCAACATCCCACAGTACTACTGACTATGGTTCGTCCCGTTCATCATAACGAATTACATAACTACACTCCAAACAAACAAAAAGCCAAGTAGAACCTGAAAAGGTTCTTAAGCTGTCCTGTATGTACATGCAGAACCTTAAATAGTTCTACAAAGAAAGGGGCATTTTAGACATGAAAATGGTTCTGTGAAGGCTAGAAAGAACCATTTTGGGGTTCTTGTAATTTCCTAGAACCCTAGCTACCTGTCATGTAAGTAAAACCAATAGAATCCCTTTTTCTAAGAGTGTAACCTTTAATTCCACTCCACTCTAGCATGGGCGTCAATCCCGGGGGAAGGGAAGGGGCAGCAGGGGGGGAGGTCCCCGCCCCCCTTTGGCACATTTTTTGTTCTTTTCAGCCACCTTTTGACAATTCAGGTCGATTGTTCCCCACCCCACGCTTCAAGCCGGATTGGCGCTAATGCACTCTAGCTCTCTCTGGCACTCTAGTGATAACTTTCTGATGGCCAAAAGTTCTGGTATCAACTTTTGGGCACTAACATCAGGTTTGTTTCCATTTAGAAATTTTGTTGTCCAGGCGATATATTTTGAAAATTTGTTGATTTTGGTCAAAGACGTAAGCAAACACAGAAAATCTTTAAATATTGTCACATATAAAAGTTACAAAACGTTTTATTGCGATTCAAAAACATTTTTGAAACTTGCTACAAAACATAGTAATATGTTTTGCAAATGTTGACAAAATATTTAGCAAAAATGTTTGCCAAAAATATTTCATAACATTCCATTTTTCACAAAAAAACACACAAAACAACGTTTTCATGACATTTATATAACCCAACATATAGGCCTAAATGTTATTAAAACGTTTTGACCAAAACCAAAACATGTTTATCACATTTATAACATTTTAAAATCGTTTGTGTGTTTGCTTGCTTTAGATGAGTAAGCAAATGTACATGAAAACATTGCAAACAAAGTGTCGGACTCAAGCCTAATGCAAGTGTGCAAGCATTAGTCCTAAAGTTCACTATTTGATTCTCCAAAAACACAGTTTGCTAGCCCCCCCCCCAAAAAAAAAAAAAAAAGGTTCTTTCATCTAATAGTTAATGTCAGGGTTAGCTTTAGGTGAGGTTAGTGTGCTAGCAAACTTTTAAACTAACGACCCTTCGGACTTGCAGTTGTAGACCATGGTAGTAAGTGGAGGTCCCAAGAATGACATATCAAATAAGTTGATATATATTTTTGTAATGAAATCCAATTCAATTTCTTTCACTACACTTAAAAGCAAATACTTCAAAACATCAAATTATTGTTTCTTTCATTTGCAATATCTTTATTTATAATAATATAATGTATCATTTTACATTGCTTTTTGCAATAGTTAATCACTATCATTGCATTTCATAATTATTGAAGATCAAAAGTACTGTTAAATTATACAGGCTGTATCAAAATGATTGCTACCCATCAGTTTTCATGTTTATTGACAATCCTGCTGCTTCCAAATGCAACATTGGATCATACTGAAATGACCACAATTTACAATCGTTCACAACATTAATCTACAAATTAGCGCATTCTATGCTACATTTTGAAGGAGCAGTCTTGTCCATAATTACTGGAAATTGGTGGGTACCAATCATTTTGATACAGCCTGTATGCACCTATCAACAGATAAAGGTGTATAATTCATAATTATAAATCACAAAATAATAGCCACAATACAAACTCTATATAGCATCTTACATTGAACACATGATACAAGTCAAAAAAAATTAATAACATATTTGTGATGCAATCCCTTTTTGATAAACAATTCATACCATTCCATGCACAAAACACAAACATAACACATCCCCAGTGATTGCTCTGCCTAGAGAAGATTTTTTCATGGGTGGTGGGGTACCAGAGGATGATTTAAATACTACCCAACACCCCACTGGGTTAACTTGTGGTTAGCATAGCAGTGCGAGTCAACACGACACCACTGCTCAACCACTGCATAGAAGTGTATGGTTCAATTTGAATTTGGACAGTTATATTTACAATAAAAACACTGTCAATATGCTGGTGGATTTCACATTTTTTGTTATCTACAGAAGGTGTGAATTATCCTTTATGTACACGTCACTTTTGTTTGGAAATCGACCAAGTAATAATGACACATACATCTTTTGCACATTTGCACAATTCAATGGGATTTGAAAAGTAAGCTGGCAGTTGAAACTCTTTCCATTTAGGTGTAACTGTAAGTTGGGACATATGTAGATTGCAGACATTATAATGCCAAAAAATCAGGTTTGATAAAATTAAGCAATCCCATATTATAAGATCGTACAGTTGAAATTTCATATCACTTATTGTTCGCATTCTTACATTAAAAAAAATAGTGCAGACAGTATGAAAATTTACAAAATGTTGGCTAAATTTAGAATAATCTATGGCAGTAACAGCTTACATGTAAATTTGTATTATTCCTGGAAAGCCCGGTGTTGGGATAAAATTCTGAAGGTCTATATAAACATTCTAAGTCTACAGTTTTCTGCAGCAAAAGCTTATCAATTTAGTCAAATTTCCGCATAATTCTTGAATATCCTTCACACCCTATTGCTTTATTCCATAAACTGTATTCACTGTAAAAGTGACGTAATAATCGGATTAACTACCAGATGAATACAATTTTTGAATAGATCACCCTGTACTACCAGCAGGTTCCACTCATCACCTGTGTATGTTTGCAATCATAGATTGAATACAATACCGCTCTTTTCAAAGATACTAATCTTACAGGTGCGAGTGATAGCATTTCTTTGACATATGAAGAGCTTTGTTGCAAAACCCCTTACATCCACTTTTGACTTTTTGAGAAAAACAGCTTTTTTTAATTGTGCAAGTATTACTTGTTCGATTTGATTCAATTTGGGGTTGGATAAAGTGTTGATGAATAGAAACTAAAAGAATAGGTTTGGGACAATTTTCAAGCCTTCCTATTTATTTTATTATTTCTTTCATATCGCACCTTTTGTGGATGTAAGGGGTTTTGCAACAAAATAAATTTACCCTTTTCTAGAAACCACCTTTGCAATCAAATTTGAGCCCATTTGTTTGCACTACAATTTGTAACTTGACTAATGCTTTGAAAATCAAAAAGAAAAATTGAAATATCTCATTTACTTTTTTAATTATGAATTTTTAATTAAATTCGGGAAAATGGCATTTTTTGGGTATTTCCGAAGTTACACCTTTTGTTAATTAAAATGATTTTTTCAAACATAGTGACCCAAAAACAGTTGCTTTTGGTTTTAATAGGAAAAGAATATCCCAGGCTACCATTATACATCAAAAAAAATAAAACAAAACAATTCTATATTCATTTTAAGTTCAGATTTCTGAAATTTCTAAGATTTCCCAAACGGAAATATGCGATAACTCCGGAAGGGAAGGTAGTATGAAGGTCAAACAACCACCAAAATGTGTATCTTTACCCATACTATAATATTATGCCAATAACTCAATTTCGCCAAAAGTGGATGTAAGGGGTTTTGAAACAAAGCTCTTCATATATGGTTCAATGCATAGGTACAGCATGAACGCTGTAGTGCAGAGTGATATATTCAAAAATTGTATTCATACATTGCTATGGTAGCCTTACGTCACTTCTACAGCGAATAATGTGAAGGGTATTCTGAACTTATTCTCAAATTTCTGTGCCTACTTTCCATGAATGATTTCACCCAATAATTATTGGTAACATTGTTACCTACAAAGAAGTAGCTTACACTACAGATGAAGTTTAAATTGGCAGCTCAGCGGCACAAGGACGTATGTCCATTAGCTGCCATGCATTCATTTACAACTCAGTGGCACAAAGGCTTATATGTCCATTAGCTGCCATGCATGCATGTACGGCTCAGCGGCACAAAGGCGTATGTCCATTAGCTGCCATGCATTCATGTATGACTCAGTGGCACAAAGGCTTATGTCCATTACCTGACATGCATTCATGGACGGCTCAGCGGCACAAGGACGTATGTCCATTAGCTGTCATGCATTCCTGTATGGCTCAGAGGCACAAGGATGTATGTCCATTAGCTGTCATGCTTTCATGTACCGCTCAGTGGCACAAGGACGTATGTCCATTAGCTGTCATGCATTCATGTACGGCTCAGCGGCACAAGGACGTATGTCCATTAGCTGTCATGCATTCATGTACGGCTCAGTGGCACAAAGGCGTATGTCCATTAGGTGCCATGCATTCATGTACAGCTCAGCAGCACAAGAACGTATGTCCATTAGCTGTCATGCATTCATGTACGGCTCAGCAGCACAAGGACGTATGTCCATTAGCTGCCATGCATTCATGTACGGCTCAGCAGCACAAGGATGTATGTCCATTAGCTGCCATGCATTCATGTACGGCTCAGTGGCACAAGGACGTATGTCCATTAGCTGCCACGCATTCATGTACGGCTCAGTGGCACAAGTACGTATGTCCATTAGCTGCCATGCATTCATGTACGGCTCAGCGGCACAATGACGTATGTCCATTAGCTGCCATTCATTCATGTACGGCTCAACGGCACAAGGACGTATGTCCATTAGCTGCCATGCATTCAGGTACGGCTCAGCGGCACAAGGACATATGTCCATTAGCTGCCATGCATTCATCTACGGCTCAGCGGCACAAGGATGTATGTCCATTAGCTGCCATGCATTCATGTACGGCTCAGCGGCGCACAAACGTATGTCCATTAGCAGCCATGTATTTATGTACGGCTCAGCAGCACAAGGACGTATGTCCATTAGCTGCCATGCATTCATGTAGGGCTCAGTGGCACAAAGATGTAACTCCATCTTAAGTCAGTGGAGTTGCATCTTTGTGCTGCTTAGCTCTAAACAAATGCACTGGAGATGGACATAATCCTTTGTGTTACTGAGCCCTGAGCTACCTACATCCTGGAAAAAAGTATTCGGCACACTTGTACTAAACTATTGAAATGCATGCTCTATCAAAATTGGACTGATGAGCAAAACATGCATGCAATATATATATATATATGTGAAGTACAGACACCCCCCGCATCTCACCATTCCCCACTCCTTATCTTTCAATGTTGGAGGGTCTCAGACACCTGCCGGCAATATGGCTTTGTCAGCATTGATATGGGGGAGCAGGGGCAGAGATATACCAAAAGACAGTAAAGTGTGCTAACATTTTTTTCCAGGATTGTACATGCAATCATTCATATGTGAAGGGTATTTCAAACTTTTTCTGTGCCTACCATGATTTGAGCCAATAATTCTTGGTTACAATGTTACCTACAAATAAGTAGCTTGAACTTCAGATCAAGTTGAAATCGGCGGCTCTATCTGCGGCACAAAGACGTATGTCCATTAGCTGCCATGCAGTCATGTACAGCTCAGTGGCACAAAGATGTAACTCCATCTTAGTGGGTTGCATCTTTGTACTGGTGAGTTCTACACAAATACACTGCAGATCATGGACATAAGTCTTTGTACTACTGAGCCCTGGGCTATCTACATCCTGGAAAAAAGTAGTTGGCACACTTGCACTAAATTATTGAAATGTGTGCCCTATCAAAATTGGAAAGACAAGTGAAACATGCATGCAATATATGTGAAGTACAGACCCCCCTCAAGATCTCACCATTCCCCACTCCCCATCTTTCAATGTTGGAGGGTCTCAGAGACCTGCTGACAACATGGCTTGGTCCAACATTGAATTGGATGAGCAGGGGCAGAGATATACCAAAAAAACAGGTTAAGTGTGCCAACATTTTTTTCCAGGATTATAGATGCAATCATTCACATGTGGAACTCTATGGAGACATATCACTCAGTCACTTATTAATTGATACATATATGCATTTTGTAGAACTCTCAACTACTTGAACTATAAAAATAAATATAAAAGTTATTTAAAAGATGCAATAATATATATAAAACAATGGAAATTTAGAACTTAATGATTGGTCAATTCACATCAATTGTGACAAGTCTGGTCACTAACAAGTTGATCAGTTTAAGGGAACTGGAATGAGCGTTTTGAGCGTTTCGACAGTATTTTTTGTGGTACATGAGAGCACACCAGACGTATTGAATTGCATTCTGAATACGAAGAGTGTCTTTCTGATATCAAATAATTTTTCATTTTATGAAATTCACGATCTAATATAACTCTTATGACAAATTATTAAAATTTGATATTTTTCACATTTTTGAGATATAACAGTCCTCGAAGTATATTTTATCAATTTAATGATTATAGTCTTAAAAAGTGTATGTAGCTGGGAGGAAAAGCCGACGATCAATTGAACATTTTGACCTTTCATATTGAAGATATGGATTTTTTCCCCCAAAAGACCTTTTTTATTTTGGTGTTTTGGGGAATAAAATCCATATCTTCAATACGAAAGGTCAAAATTTTCAATTGATCATCGGCTTTTCATCCCACCTACATACACTTTAAATATAAATCATCGGATTTATAAAATTTACTTCGAGTACTGTTAAATATCAAAAATATCAATTTTTAATGATTTGCCATAAAATGTGTATTACATTGTGAATTTCATAAAATGAAAATTATTTGATATCAGAATGACATTCTTCGTATTCAGAATGCAATTCGATATGTCTAATGTGCTCTAATGTCCCACAATAAATACTGTCCACACGTTCATACCCCACCCCTTAAGTAACAACATAATTACAAGTATTTGTATCAGGTACAATAACAGTAAAACAATTATTTTCAATTTGAGGAAAATTTTGCACCTTATACATGTAAGAACCATTTATTATCATTATTATTATTAAATGGCCTCCATGAGCAGGACACAAACATAATGCCGTCAGTACTTTACCCCACAGAGGCACTTAAAGACCACTTTCTCAGTTGTTGTATAAATTACATCTAAAAATGAGGTGACCTCAATGTTTATCAACAAAGGCAAGGGACTGGTATATCTTTATGCTCGAGTGAACCCCATGCAACCACTACACTGTTCAATAGTCTTATTGTGATGTGGCGGGACTTTTAAAAACACGAGCCCTGAACAAAATATGATGCTGCCAAGCATACTGCCAGGCAAAAAATATTGAAATTGTGATGATGCGCAAGATACTGCCAGGCATTGACGCCAGAAGTCACCTCATCTATATTCTTCACTTCTTCCTAGAAAGTTACTGGCAAATAAGTTATATACTAATGCTACAGAATATAAAGCCTCCAGTAAATATTGAATGTATGGCAGTATATATTGCTACATCAGACAGTTAAATATATAAGTCAATGATAATAATTTTTCAAATAAGCGGTATCAGAGTTGTAGTTGAATTTGAGTGCCAGACAAAAACTTTTTGCAAGAATTGGCCAATACTGGCCACTTTAAGAATAAATTCAGTAAAATTAACATCAAATTGTTTTCTGTGCTCTGCACATTTATGTGTAAATTCCTTGGAAAACCTCAGTTAGACAGATCTGAACTGTATGTTGAGGGAAAATAGTACGCCTGTTCAGGATTTGAACCTGGGACCTGCTCTTAATACAGGGTGTCCCAGAATGATCTATACCGGGAAAGATGGAATTTTTTAGGTATGAAGGGCATGTTAAAGGGTCATATTGTTTTGCATTTTAAGTTCTACATATATTTAGCTTTTTCAGATTTTTTAGATTTTAAAAATTGGACGTTTCTAGTAGAAGTTATAGAATATTGCGTAAAATGGTGAATTCTAAGTTTTGACAACGCAACCTATTTTGAAAATCTGTAACATTACTAACCGCTCAGCACAAAGTTATTTGGAAAAAGTTATGCAGGTATTTTAGTTGTGCCCTGTTTATATTTCCACTAGATAGCCGATATCTATCTATTATTTATGACGTTACGAAGCAATCATTATATGGAATTAAGGATTTGTGGCCTAATCCCATTCTCTCTTTGGCGGTAGTTTTAAATTTAGTTATTGTGTTGTGAGGTCCATGTCATTTGAAATGCTTGCAGAGATCGAACTGGTTGTGGTACAGAAAAGACGGCTCTTCAATTTACTGTACAACAGGGTGGATATCTTTCAAAAACTTACTGGCAAACCGGCAGCTATGTTGAGATGCAAAGAAGATTCATTAGACGATAGTGTTTAACGTAAAGAAGTTTGACGAGCACGGAACTGTCAGGAATCGGCAGAGTGAAGCTTCAGATGCTCGTAAGACTGTAAGAACTAGAGCGAACATTCGGGCGAACATTGCAGCTTTCCTGCAAGCTTTAAGGCGCAACCCCAACAGTAGTTGGCGTCGAAATGCTGTGCCAAACATCCCACGTTCTTCATTTAATCGTATCGTGCCATTTTTCAAAGGTGTGCGAGTCGTTTTTCATCGATTTTACATTATTGCATGCCACGCCAAAACAAATAAAGGTAGCGTGCTGAAATTAACAGAATAAGTAGGAGACATGTCCCACATTATAATGCTGGTATCAAAAATAGATACACTGCCCGTCTTCTATTTTTAGTTATTTTTGCAAACACGGTACAAATCATTCTGGGACACCCTGTAGGTTCAATACTCTTGGTCAACTGCACTGATAACCTGCTGATTTTGATTGAGTTGTAAAAATGTTCAGTGCAACTCAACTCCTTTATCTAGCACCATCTCATCTAAGAAACTTAGACAACTGTATCAGTAGCGTCTCAAAGAACACAATCGACAGTGTAACGCCTAACGAAGATTACCTGTGAATTGCTCTTGACCAAGTATGTCAAGGTGCACGTCGTTGTCACAGAAGAGGTATGTCATGTCCCACCTGAAATTATCATGCCTGATGACCCGACCCTCACTGCGAGAGAGTATTCTTTTGGCCATTTTATTTACCTCCTTCCTCTTCTCGTCAATACCCTTATGACCTTAATCTTCAACACAGGGGTGTAGATTTCAAATGGAGTCACCCATTCAGATAACCCTATTAGAATTTCACACTCCATGTGTTGGAGATTAAGCCCATGTCTTCCATACAGGCTATATGGATGTTAACTGGATAGCCCATTTTTCACTTGGAATCACCCCCTCAATTCTTGACAAATTTTGGCAACCAGAATAATGACTCATTTCAAGATCTTATGCAAGATTTGGCTGGAATTCAACATCAACACAGTAATGCCCCCAGCATACTTTCCTGCCGCTTGCCGCTGCGGCAAGGCGTTTCAACCAATGACAAGCCTTGATTGTGGCTGTTTGTCTGCAATGCGTGTGCGCCACGCCGCTCAGCGGCAAGCGGCAGGGTAGTATGAAACCAGCTTTAGGCATAAAATTTCCTGCTGGAACCATACAAGTACAAATCAGCACCAGGAGGTGGTGTGTTTTTCAAATGGAATAGCTAGAAGCATCACACACTACTGTAGTCCGCAATCGCATGCCTTCCTCGAGTCAGTAAAATCAAATCAAATGTTGTGATTTTCTCAGGAATCTGTTATGCTAGTTGGATTCCTTGTGTCATTATTCCTTTCTGAAAATGTAAACTTTTACATACCTATCACCATTACGTTTAGAGACACAATAAAAACAATATCTAAATTACTGTCTCGAGGAATGCATACAGACTATATAAGATCTCCAATATTCCCATGTGTCAGCTAGGACACAGTTCTTTCACCCCAACACGCACAACATGTACACTCACAATGTGTTGGGTACAAAAAAACAAAACAAAAACAAAACAAAAACCTCATACTCCACAACTTCATGTCATTAAGCACTGACTGTTGGATACAGGTGATTGGACCATGATACTGAATATGTGGCCAGTTTGGACCATGCATGTCACTGATATGTGGCCATTTTGAACCATGCATGTCACTGATATGTGGCCATTTTGGACCATGCATGTCACTGATATGTGGCCATTTTGAACCATGCATGTCACTGATATGTGGTCATTTTGGACCATGCATGATACTGATATGTGGCCATTTTGAACCATGCATGTCACTGATATGTGGCCATTTTGGACCATGCATGATACTGATATGTGGCCATTTTGAACCATGCATGTCACTGATATGTGGCCATTTTGAACCATGCATGTCACTGATATGTGGCCATTTTGGACCATGCATGTCACTGATATGTGGCCATTTTGGACCATGCATGTCACTGATATGTGGCCATTTTGAACCATGCATGTCACTGATATGTGGCCATTTTGGACCATGCATGTCACTGATATGTGGCCATTTTGGACCATGCATGTCACTGATATGTGGCCATTTTGAACCATGCATGATACTGAATATGTGGCCATTTTGAACCATGCATGTCACTGATATGTGGCCATTTTGAACCATGCATGTCACTGATATGTGGCCATTTTGGACCATGCATGTCACTGATATGTGGCCATTTTGGACCATGCATGTCACTGATATGTGGCCATTTTGAACCATGCATGATACTGAATATGTGGCCATTTTGAACCATGCATGTCACTGATATGTGGCCATTTTGGACCATGCATGATACTGAATATGTGGCCATTTTGGACCATGCATGTCACTGATATGTGGCCATTTTGAACCATGCATGTCACTGATATGTGGCCATTTTGAACCATGCATGTCACTGATATGTGGCCATTTTGAACCATGCATGTCACTGATATGTGGCCATTTTGAACCATGCATGTCACTGATATGTGGCCATTTTGAACCATGCATGTCACTGATATGTGGCCATTTTGAACCATGCATGTCACTGATATGTGGCCATTTTGAATCATAATCACCCTCCATCAGTGCTCCTCCTCCATCAGTCAATATCTTATTGACTAATGAAGGAATAGTGTGTATATTTGAGATATTGTCAAAATGTTTTCTTCTTGGAGCTGCACAACTAGTTTACTAATTTCATAGGGCAGCAATTCATTCTCAGAGGCAGGGGTCGATACAGTTTGTAAATTGACAGCAGTTCATATGCAGCAGCCCTATATAAGAGAAATTCTTGACCATGACTGTGAGAAGCACTGCCCGTTGACAATATTTCAAAAAAATAATATTGTACCCTGCTTTTACTAATATGTGATGCGATCAAGCAAAATCAGTTGGAACTCGGCAATAATAAATTTTCAGTTTCCTATAGGATAGTAAAAAGCATTTACAAAGCAGGATTTTGCAGAAAACCCCATTGAAATTGAACAACCAGTTCCAAAGATATGAGCAATTAAAGAGTTTCCAAAACAATAGGGAAAAAAGGAAATATTTCCTTTGTTTGGCTATATTTCAAAATCAATATTTCCGAGTTCCGACTGATTTTGCTTGATTGCATCACATATGTGTACATCCATATCAAAAGGATGCACTTGTCGGCTGCTACATGTATCTCATTTCACATAATAACTGGGAATAAATACCAGACTCATTTCAAGTGGGGGTCACTTAATATCATCCCCAAGTCACATGGCTTATTAATACAGAGAACATTCCTTAACCATGTTACTTGGGGATGATTTGAAGTGACCTCCACCTGAGATGAGTCTGGTATTTATTCCTAGCTATTATGTGAAATAAGGCACATGTAGCAGCCGACAAGTGCATCGTTTTGATATGGATGTACACATATACACACCATGAATGCTAGGATAGGAAGTGTACTACAGAGAGAGTACATCATACTTGTATCAAAGGTTCAGTATCTGACGTTCTACTGTCTTCAATATCTGCATTGATGCTTGTTGGCGTTATATGCAATTTCTCCTTCTTATTCTCTGGATCTAGAAAGAACCTCGGTGGTGACCTGGGTGACGGTCTGGCCGGCGATGTCCCCATCGATGGACCCTGGCTCATATCACCTCTGATAGCGCTGAAAGTTGGTGATCCAGGTTTGTTGTACTCACGTACCTGCAAGATGTGAAAACAAGATGGATAATGATTGAACAAATTCATCAGGATCGGTAGAGTAAACTAGTAAACCAGAGTTCGTAGTATCTGATCCAAGAAAATGCACTTACTGTGTACGTTTCAACAACCACTGTTGTCTTTGTCAACACTTGATGAGGAGTGACTGCAATCAACTGACAACCAACATGAAAATCCCCTGCATGAACTGTAACTTATCATACATTGGAGAAACAGGTAGAAAATTCGGCACGCGGTTAGAAGAGCACAAAAGTGAAGTGGAAAAAGTCAGCAGCACCGTGGTCACTAGAGCAGGGAGGAAAGAGTCCTTAACTACTATGCACAAGTCGGCCATAACAGACCATGTTGTTGATAAGAACCATGTAATTGGGTGGGGGGAAGCTGAGGTCATTGGCACAGAGCAAGATAGATATAAGCGCTGGATCAAAGAAGCTGTGGAAATTAGAAAGAGGGGCGTACAACTATGAACAGAGACGAGGGGCAGTACCAGCTTACTCACATTTTTGATGAGTTCCTGCAACAGGGATCTAAAAAATCCCCAAAAGGAAAACCAACTGGCAACCCAAAAAATCACGCTGGAAATCCCTCTAGCGTTGGTTGTCAGTAGATTGCAGTCACTCCTCATCAAGTGTTGACAAAGACAACAGTGGTTGTTGAAACGTACACAGTAAGTGCATTTTCTTGGATCAGATACTACGAACTCTGGTTTACTAAGATGGATATATTATAAGGAGATTCAAGTTTTGTGGTAAAATCCTTATCCAATACTAAATGATATGTTGGAACTTTCAGCTTTTATTTAACAGTTCTTTCAGCGTATCTCAATATCTACTTTAGTGAGTCACAAGTCAATCTTACTTGTTGGCATATTTGGATAGATATGCCATGACTTTGAGCTTGAACCATTAAAGGAGTATTTCGTGATCCTAGCATCCTCTATTTATATCATTTTTCATTAGATATCCACGAAAAAAACCTATTCCCAAAATTTCTGTTGATTCCGGTTTTATGCTCATGAAGTTATGCATGATTATGTGTATTACACTGCTCCATAGACAATGCGTTGTAATTTCGTTCTGGTGCACCAGAACGAAATTCAAATTTCACGATATCTTTGCTAAACTAATTAATGTGCAAGAAATATTTTGTACATAAACATTATGTAGCCAGAGGTTTCCAGTGATATAAAAATCTCAACTTTTTTTGAGGAAAGTGGGGGGATGAGGCTGTGGATCACAAAATGCCCTTTTAATAAGGCTCTTACTAAAATACCAAGATCCTTCCAAAGTTGAGAATTCATTTGTTCAAGGCATGTTCATGTATAATAATTTGTAGGTGACTATTTATTTACACTGGGAAAACACTTGTCAGAGGCAGGGAACTTTCATGATTTGTGCGCTGAAGCAATAAAGATTGCTTCTTGATATAGTGCAAGTATATGCAGATAAAAGTTGAGCTGATTTGTTTTGTTTGGGTTTGATAACCATGGATAACCCAAGAAAGCCTCTTAGTCTTATTTAGCTTATTTCTGTTGGTATCCATTTGAAGTGGTTCTATTCTTCTCGAAACTGACTGCGAGATGTACAGGTGCGGCTCTTCTGTACATGGGACACAATGGCTTAACATCCTCTCTGAAGGAAAGAATTCTATTAAAGTTCGTATACCAAACTCTACATTGTACTATGGGGAGAGCGGAAGTCTGAATTTAATCTACAGATGTTACCAATTAAAAGAGAAATTAGTTTTCCATGTTAAGTTTTTCACAGCCAGGAATTGAATCCGAAACATCATGCACCAGAACTAAGAATTCTAACCACTGAGCCTCATCCTCCCTTTAACAATACTTTGTCAGCATTTTAAAAATCACATGAAAAGCATCAGCAGCTCATTGAGTACATACTAATAATATTCTATGACCATGCCTTCCGCAGGCACGTGCTTAACTGGGGGATTCCTGGCATACATGTATGTATTGCCTCAAAGCAGTGCCAGGAATTACTACAGATCCAGCAGGCACAGGTTGACATTTCTACATTGCATCACTGTTAAAATTAAACTTAAACATTGCATCAACGTTTGATGATCTTTAACATTGCTTCAACGTTGCAATTACGCTTCAACATTCCTTCAACCATGTTGAAATTTAAATCTAAAATTGCATCAACATTTCAAAGTTGAAATGTCAACTAGTAACGGCTGGGTATTAGCCAATATAGTCCCACCCTCTGGCAACTGTGTTTCATTTCTACAGCAAAGAGAATGATAGATCAAGCTAAAATTAAGACACTGAAAGGGACAGAGATTGGCATGATTTTGGCTAAAATGTGAATCATTCCTGTTTTAGTGTCAGCGTTCATATTCAATGTGAAAGTATACCATAGACATGACAGACAAGAGATATTGGATGATTTTAAGGACCCTCTTTATTTACTGAATGGAAATACTAGCAGGAATTACCACAATCTTTATGTGAGCCCACATACAGCACCATGGACTTTTGAGTCAAGTCCTCAAAAAGGATGATGGTCAACCTATTATATTGTTTTTTCCAGTTTTAGTCATATGCATCAGCCTGGTACATCAGGTGATGGCTGATTACAACTAGCTGTCGTCAAGAACCAAGCCCAATTTTGTACACAATTATATGGAACAGCACTAGGAGAAGTGAAATGGCGCCGTTTTCCCAATATTGGCGTCAAAAGGCGCCAATTGGAGTCAATAGGCGCCAAATGGCGCCACTTGGCGCCACTGGCGCTAAATGTTGGCGCTCATTGATTCATTTAGCGCCAGTGGCGCTGTTTTGTCATCAAGTGGCGTCATCGGCGCCATTTTGGCGTCATTGGCGCCATTTTGGCATCATTGGCGCCATTTTGGCGTCATCGGCGCCATTTTGGCATCATTGGCGCCATTTTGGCGTCAGGGTATTTTCTCACATCACATATGGCGTCAGTGGCGCCAAAATGGTGGTTCTGGTGCCAAAGCGGCATACTTCGCCAATTCTAACATTGCAATAATAAAATTTAATATGATTTTGATATATACTAAGAAGCCAAGTGAGCATGTTACTTCTATTCCTCCTGAAGAAAAGGTAACAAAATTACTCCTTTACTATACTGTGCCAAAATAGCTCCCCAATTTCTACTGGATATTCCCGAGACGTGCCAGAAGTAAAACTGGTAAAAATCTAATGCTTGGTCAATGTTTCTGAAAATCTTCAGAAAATCACTTTTGTGCAATCATGAAAACAGATACAGCAAATGTGAACAATATACGATAGTGCCAGCTAAAATATTATGCACAATTATACTCTTGTATTTTACATTTTAAGGCATTCAAGAGGGCTTGTAATAGTACAGAATGTAATTGTAGATAAGCAATTTAGTGTTGAACAAAGGTTTAGCAGAGTACAGTTACATAATTGGGTCACAAAGACAACTGCCTTTATGATCTCTGTCTGATTCCTGGCTATGATTGCATAGGTGAATTACATTGGAAATAGGCTGCATTGTTCTGAATTTCAAATATTGATGAGCAAATCAAGTTGATGCAATTCAGCTAAAAAGATGTTTGCTTCTGCAGGTTGGTCGTCGGATAAAAATTGCTTTAAAATGTCATAGGCAGCATGATGTTAGGGGATTGTAATTTACCATCCCCTAAAATTGTTTTTTTTTAAACGGTTCCTAGATGTTTTTATCTAGTTTTTAAAAATTTATAGAAAAATGATTTTGGCCTAATAATTTTTTGTTACGTTGAACGAAAAAGACGTGGGCCAAAAACCTGTTTTCTTAGGATTTGGGGCCAAAATAGTCATGACCTCACATATGAATTTATCAAGTCTTTGCCATTCTAAATATGTATACTTTTATATACCTTAGACCAACAATTTAGCAGTTATGAGGCCCGAAAGTTTCCATAATTCCCGGGTTAAGGGATCTAAAATGAAGCGTTTATTATGCGTTTCGACAGTATTTTTTGTGGGACATGAGAGCACCTCAGACCTATCGAATTGCATTCTGAATCTGAAGCATGTCTTTCTGATATGAAATAATTTCCATTTTTGAAAATCACAATATAATACAAATTTTATGACAAATTATAAAAATTTGATATTTTTCAAATTTTTGATATATAACAGTCCTCGAAGTAAATTATATAAATCTAATGATATATTCTTAAAGTGTATGTAGCAGGAGGAAAAGCCGACGGTCAATTGAAAAATTTGACCTTTCATATTGAAGATATGGAATTTTTCCCAAAAAGACCTTATTTTTGTTTGGTAAAAATCCATATCTTCAATACGAAAGGTCAAAATTTTCAATTGATCGTCGGCTTTTTATCCCACCTACATACACTTTAAGTATAAATCATCAGATTTATAAAGTTTACTTCAAGTACTGTTAAATATCAAAATATCAATTTTAATGATTTGCCATAAAATGTGTATTAAATTGCTAATTTCAAAAAATCAAAATTATTTGATATCAGAATGACATTCTTCAGATTCAGAATGCAATTCGATATGTCTGATGTGCTCTAATGTCCCAAAATAAATACTGTCCAAACGCTCATACCCCAGCCCTTAAGGTTTTACCATCGTCAGCCGATTCGACTTGACTATTGCGCCTGTTTTCAAGGCGATGTCACCAGCGTCGTGATCTGCGTTATGTTGCAGACATCGCAGAGAACGATGCGTGTTGTGCGTGTCAATGCTATTTTAAGCACCGGCGATAACTAGGGCCAAAAAATAAAGAAAACAATGTTTGCTGAGCGCAAAAAAAAAAAAAAGTAATATATTAAATACAACATGTACAAACCAAATATTGCCAGCGTAAGCTTCCAGTAATAACGGACCTGGACCCCCTCCCCAAAGTAGGCCTACGACAGTAGGATCCAATAGATGGTATGAAGTTATAGGCCTACCAAACAAACACAGAATCAGGTTTTTTTTAAATATTAGGCCTAAACGAGTGTTGGTTAAATTGGTTAATTCGTTTTAATAACATTTTGGCCTAAATGTTGGGTAAGCACTACGGTATATTGGCGTATTAAAGGTTACCGTGATACGCTTGTAGAACGTTTCATAATGAAACACGCTACAACAAAATTAAAAACATGTGAAAATGTTATTGTAGACATATATTATTTTGGCAACATTGTTCCAACTAAGAATATGTTTTGCAGCAAGTGTTCAATGTTTTTGATTGTTATTTTCATAATGCATGCGATATAGACAACACCATCAAAACTATTCAGTTTAAAAAAATGTGTCATAGGGCCTACATTTACAAAAATGATATCATAATTGGCCAAACGTTTTTCTACAGCTATAGGCAACCCAGCGTTCTACAGCTATAGGCAACCCAGCGCTTAATTTTGCTTTAAATTGAACTGCAACAATTGATGATATGAATCCACCTCGAGATAATTCTGTAGGCCTATAGTTTTTGTGACCAAAAGTTTTCCTCTCGGTAAAGGCACTAAGCATGTTAAGTAGGCCTATGCCTATAATAATTGTAGGCCTATTATAGTAAAACACTTCCGCCCATGGTGTCAAATGCTTTGCTTTAACATGTTTAATAAATCCTCTTTTTGGTCATTCGAGTCAGGTGAACATAAAGCTGAAAATAACTCACTTTGTGTAACTTGATAACTCTTTGGCCCAATATCTTTGCAGAATGGGAGTCTTTCTTACACCCGCTTGTGACCAAAATACACCAAATGAGAATTAGGCTAAGAATGTTTTGATATTCTTAGCCTTAATAGTCACATCATTATAATTGTTCCTAATTATGGACACTTTTTAGCCTAAGTATCTTAGGTAACTTTTTTTACAGTGAAAAATTTTATGCGTAAACAGACAATTCCTTTTTTGTGGCTATATGCCTATATGAACGCTGATCCGGAATCAGATCGCGCTTCATACCAGCGCGTTGGCACGCACCAAAAATATCCACGCACGCAATTAACTACGCATGGTGTCGCAGAAAAATGCATTTTTGACCTATTTTGGTCAATTTACGCGAAAACTAGGTCCGTACCCCAATTTTTTTGGCGCGATTTTACAGAGCTTTTTCTGTTTCATAACATATATAAAATTAAAAAAATTTTGTCTCGACAATTTTTTATACAACATAAAAGGTGATATATTTTGGGCAAATTGCTGATTTTGCCATTGAAGTGTACAGAGATTTTTGGAAATGTACATCTCTTTTAAAACGGCTGTAGCTCAAAAGTGAGGTCCGCACCCCTTGTTTTTTTTTTCCTGATTTATTATCTACACATATTAATGTACAAAATATGTCAATTTAAAAAAATTTCGTCGATAGGTTTAGTAACGACGGTAAAACCTTAAGACCAACCTTAAGACCCATATTTGGATCATGCTCTAGTCTTTGTGCCTCAAACTCTGAGAATTGTCACGGTAGCTTTTTAGCTCAAATTTGGAGAGTTTTTGAATTGTTAGCTCCCCAGCCTATAGTTTGACCTAATTTTAGTTAACAATATCCCCCCCCATGTTGAAATTTAAGTTCATAAAGTCCCTATTTTGCCTGAAAATCGGTTCTTGTACCTTGCACACCCCTACCAAAATCTTAGAGTGGGCCCCCCCCCCTGCCTGAAAGCTCCTGGATAAATAGGGTGGAGCAAAAATAGAAAGGGCCCATTGCGATACCCTAGAATTGGGTCAATGTGGAACCAGGACTAGCCCTGCTTGACATCATTCAATGAGACTTGGGTTTTTTTTTGTGGTAATGAAATGGGTGTGTAAAAAAAATTAGTTACGTAGAAAATATCAAAATGTTGCTTGAAGTATTGTTTTCTTTTAGCATTGTAAAGTGCACAAGTTGAGATTGAGATTTTGACCATTGTATGGTCAATTTTGGCAGAAAAGCAGCTTGCTTGCTTGTGAGCTCTTGTGTTACATGGAATGTTTGACTTCCAAGTAGGGACTGTGCCATGGTATTGGGCTATTCCAGATATTTAATATCCACAGTCCACACTCCCCTCAAAGATGACATGGTTTAAAAAAAATTAATGTGGGATTTCCCATGGGTGAATTCACAAAACCATGTGGGATTTCCCAAGGTTCTCATAATATAGTAGTGAAAACATTTGTTTAAAAAAATGTTTCACTTTCAAGATGGGAAGAATATTCATTTGTTTTATTTTTTATTCTAATATAGTTTTTGTACAAGAAACAAAAAAACAAACAAAATCAAAAAGATGTATTGTGCAATTGATGGAGCACTAAATGAAAAGGCATCAAGGCCCACAAATACAGACCTATATTATCATGCAAGACAAACACATTTGCAAATAAGAAACTCATAGTTTATGTTAAACTTCAAATTGACATAACATTTCCTTCACCAGAAACTTACTATTCAGTCATACTATAATTTAAAACTGTCCATATTAAATATTGTATTTTACGGCTATGTACGCTATTGTATTCATACATGATATAGGTCTATGTAAGGCCTAAAAAGTGTTTGATTGCCGTAATCTGACCGACCCTAGAATTAGGCCCGACCCTTGAGGGCTGTGCAACATTATCAGCCCCCTGGGGTAAAATTTCAACGGCTCGCCAAAAATCGCTTGCCCCCCCTCGGCCCGCCAAAAATTCTTTGCCCCCCCCCCTTGAACATGCCAAATTTTTGGGATTCCAAATTCCAAACTTTAAATGGTCTAGATGTATGTTGCGAGCGCAGCGAGCAGGAAAATTTGCATATTTAAGCATTCCCTTACCGTTTTCCTAAGCCTTTTTAAAGCGTTTTATTAAAAAGGCGCCCAGTGAATGCGTACAAAAATCGCTTGCCCCCCCCCTCTCGGCTTGCCAAAAAATTGCTTGCCCCCCTTTCGGCTCCCCAGGGCTCATAATTATTGCACAGCCCCTGAGTTTTTTTTTTGCAAAATTGAATTTTAAAAAAAAAGAAGAAAAAGTTCAAAGGCCTTAAAACGCATAATTTACAGCTTTATTAAGTAAAAAAAAGTCCCGACCTACCTACCCTAATTTTTTTTTATGTTACAAACAATATTTTTAGGCCTAAGTAGTGCCAAAGTATAAATTGAGATACTAATATAATTATGAAGAACACAACCTTTACACAGATCTTAAAAATGGCTGTTTTCTTCAGAAAGCGAATGTGATTGAATTTGCCACTTAATTGTTGCTATTTTAGATTACTCTAGTCTTTTATTCATGTAAATAATTTAAATACATTGCACACAGAGAAGGCATATATTTTAAACACCTGATTCACTGCTATATTTATGGGGTAAAACACTAGAATGTGTTTAATATTAATAATTTACTCTAAATATACCAGTGCACCTTTAATAGCAGTGCTGGAATTCAAATGCCATTACAAAGCATGTTGACCTCTTGCCCCTAGCTCACCCTATTTGACAATCATGATAAATAGTGGTAAATTTGAACTATCTTTAGCTCTACTACTACATGTACTAGTCATAACTTGCTACTACTGTGACACAGCATACATATTTTATAGGAAATTTAAAATAAATTTGAACAAGAGTATGGTGGCCTATAAACTTATTTGCAGAGATACTCAAATTAGGTTTTGAATGCCTTTCAGACTCAAATTCATACAGCTGCAAACTGCATGTTTATTTTGGGCAGTTTTTAAATAAATATTTATCATCATCTCTTCAAAAGAAAGAAAGAAATGTACATGAAAGTACTGAAATTTATTAAAATATGGAAGACAAAGATATATGCAATCAGATTTTGGAAGAATCATGTGTGTTGTTCATAGGCCAGGAAGGGGGGCACCAATTTTTTTTCAACTTTCATCCCCCCCATATTGAAAATCTTCCTAAGCCAATGTAGTGTATGTTAGAAATAACTTTTCAGACCTTCTAAAGGCCTGAATAGCCCTTGAAAATTTGGTTCATTTTCACAACAAACAAAATAAAATAACCATAATATTACCTAATATTGTGGGTTTGGGCCTGTTAAAGTTGGTGAAGGCCAGGCCCGTACACACACATATCGATCTTTATAGAAATTTTGTCTTATTTTTAACACTGTGGTTGTCCCAAAATTGTCTTATTCTTAACACTGTGGTTGTTCCAGAAAGTGAAAATATGACCATATAACTTTATCCATATTTAATGAGTAATGTTTTTGTGGATTTGAAAATATATTATCCTGTTTTGTCAAATAAATCATAGCCCAATCCTACACCAATGAGGATTGCACATTTTTTTCTTTGTAAAATATTTCCGTATGCTGTTCCTTCCTATAGGCCTACTACTCAAAAATGTAGTTCCATCGAAAAAATGATAATATCATAATTCTTTCCACAGTGTTTCCTTTCTAAGAAAATAAGCATTATACGTACCCTTTGGAATTTCTAGCTACATTGATTTAACAAAAAATGTTTTCTGTAACCCATTCATAAACATTTTGTTTTAAAATATACTTTTGATATACATTGTTTGCAGCAAGCAAAATGAATTAACGATTAATATGTAGATTTATAATATTAGTTTCAACATTGCAATATCAATCAAAATTATAACCCTCTTGCTACACAAACTCATAATTTTTTTAGTTTGAAATACTTATGATTTTGTAAACAAAATCTAGTTTTGGTTTTCAGGCCACCAGCAAAAAACAAATTAACTTGTTTGAATAAGTAGGCTATACTTTGAATAAAAACATAATATAACATAAGTCATGACCCTTCCCATACCCCTAGATCCTCACACACACACAAACAAAGACAAACACCACTACCAACCAGCCCTCAAATTAACCCACGGTACCCATGGCATTTTGCCGTGGGTGCCCATCCCCACTGCCGTAATGCCCTCAAAATATGTACTTTACCCAAGGCAGTCATCACTTGCCGTGCCCTGTAATGAAGTTGCTGTGGGTGCCCCAGCCCTCCCCTTCATTATAAAATCATCTATCTATGTTTGTGTGTGTTTTCTTCACTTTTGAGATATTGCCTTGGTGCCCTTCTCAAATTTTCAACAGTTGCCATGGTGCCCTCTTGAAATATTACGAACTGCCGTGCTGCCTTGCCTTTTCAGTGAAAATCTAAGGCAATTTTCAACTTGCCCTCAAAAAGTTGCTGTGCCCCTTCAGAACCTTAATTCGAGGGCTGCTACCAACAAACACAAACAAACAAAACATACAAAATATTATAAATAAATGTATAGATAGATAAACTAAATAAATATTAAGAATAATCAAGAATGATAGAATAAAACAAATATAATATATTCAAAATAGGCAAAGAATGTACTGTACATGTATTTCTAAACTAGGCCTATAGAGTTCTGAAATCCTTAGTTCATCTTGGCATTACAAGTACAACAATGTTTCAACACAAATTCCTCGCAAATATTGCTATTTTGCCCGTCAACATTTGGAAACAAATTGTCCCATTGCATGTACCGTAATTATTGGAATGATCGATCTAAAAATTCAACAAACAAATTCATGGTACCCAATAATCTACAGCTTTTTAAAATTGATCACTGGAAAAAAAATCGAATTTGATGGTGTTTTTCACCAGGTTCTTCAAGTTGAAACAATATGCTGATGAAAAACGTAGCCAAATTTGATGGTTTCACACAATCAATTTTAAAAATTAGGTTATCGGGTACATGTATACCATGAATTTTCTTGAAGTATTTTAATTCCTGATTTTTCACATTTAGGCTTAAATATATTGTCACATTGTTAAATATTTAATCAAAGTTAACTTATAATAATACATTAGTTGTACTTCCAGGGGGCCATTTAAGTTTCAGTGTACACTGTGAAGAATTGGAGAACGAACACAAATTGTGTGAATCCGTTTAGGGGTCAAAACACCTGTTTTCAAGAAACAGGGTCTTTTTTTAAACTTCTAGTTAGTGCATTTGGAGTCATTTTAATGATCCCAATATTTCATAAAGCGTGATTCCCTCGCATGTTTTACATCAGGACCATCACCCAAATATAAATATTAGGAAATTATAAACAAAAACATGTAGGCCTACTTACTATATTAAGGGTTATCAAAAACCTGTAAGGGTGGTTCATTTCAGATAAAATCCTGCTTAGGGGTATATCTTTTAGGTTTACAGTCCTGTTTATAGGAATAAAATTGGTTACAAAACCCTGCTAAATTCCTGTTTAGGCATGTATTTTGCTCAAAAGGGCAAATCCTGTTTAGGCTATGTTTTAAAAGTCTCTGGCCACGCATGTGTACACTGTGAAACTTGAGTGCTTCATGTTTAGAATTCAATTTGATTCAATTTGATATGTCCGATGTGCTCTCATGTCCCACAAAAAAACTGTCGAAACATCATACCAGAGCTCTGCAATAAAAGTCCAATTTTAAAATTTGGCCAATATTTTTTTAAAGGGCTAAAAAGTGTCCCTTCTGAAAAATGAAAACAGATGTGAGTTGAGATATTTGGGTTGAAAAATGGATCTTGTATGATTTTGCACAAATATTTACTAAAAAACTGTCAATATATATTAAAATGGCTATAAATTTGAAATCAAACCGACAACAGACTTCATATATTGGCTGCAGAGATTTCAAGTGACATGCATTTAATATAAATATATAAAATATTGCATGTTTATATCTTGATGTAAAATTTGGGGCAAAATGCATTATGTTTGTGATTTTGGGCAAAATTAACTAGTGTAAAATAAAAAATACTTCCAGTTAAAAATATTACTGAAATAAACACAGGAGAATGTATTGTGGTGGCAAATGAAAAAAAATAGCAAAAGAGACCCTGTCACTAGGAAGGGGAAAAGTTCATTTCAGTTCATTTTCTGAAACTTTGTTGAGTTTACTTGACAAATCTGAAGTTTTATTAATAGACCTGTGTGACTAGAAAGGTCATAGCCACATTTAAGAACAAGTCAATATTTTAGTTCATTTTTTGGTTCCCAATGGTGTACTCTAAATTGGAGTGTGTCATTCATCCAGAAAGGCAAAGGGGTTTACCACAACTAGCCTAATTGATGCTGTGGGAATACTTGAGGAACCATAACTGGAAACCCCATTATAGTAGAACATGTAGTGTGAGGTTAAAAGCAGTGCTGGAGGACTCGATTCCTGGACTCGGGGACTCGAGTAAGGACTTAGAGTCGAGCGGAGTCCTCCTCGAGTCCGGCAAAATTGGGTCTTTTTAGGTCTTTTATTTTCATTCATTTTTTCATTTACCTTAATTTGGTTTCGATGTGGAACCGCATTCAGCAGTCTAGTCCACTGCTTGCAACAATAGCTAATTAAGGCCAGAGTAATGGGAGAGAACATGTTCAAGCATCATTATTTCTGAATTGTATGTCCAAAGTCCAAAAATATACATTTTTGGAAAGGAAATGAGTCAAGGAATCCCATGGTGACGTCAGATTTTTTCAGAAATCTCGAGTTTTTGAAAAAATCACAAAATTTCACTTTTTGCACCAATTTTTGGGACAACTTAAAAAAAAAATCAGTTCGCAGTAAAAAAAAATCAGTTAGCTTTTCATGGCGAAGAGACATGAACTTAGGGAAGGTTTTTTAAATTTTTTGAAATTGTCTCTCTTTTTGAAATATTAAAAAAACATGTGAAAAAAGCAATTTTGTCACTCTATTAAAGGAGTATTTCGTGATCCTAGCATCCTCTACTTATGTCATTTTTCATTAGATATCCACGAAAAAAACCTATTCCCAAAATTTCAGTTGATTCCGATTTTTGCGTTCATGAAGTTATGCATGATTATGTGTATTACACTGCTCCATAGACAATGCGTTGTAATTTCGTTCTGGTGCACCAGAACGAAATTCAAATTTCACGATATCTTTGCTAAACGAATTAATCTGCAAGAAATATTTTGTACATAAACATTATGTAGCCAGAGGTTTCCAGTGATATAAAAATCTCAACTTTTTTTGAGAAAAGTGGGGGATGAGGCTGTGGATCACGAAATGCCCTTTAAGCTAAAAATGTATATTTTTGTTTAAAACAAAACAAATATACAAAAAAATGAGAAAACCTTCCCTAGATTTTGATGCGCTCTAAACGATAGTGCAAAAAGTTTACCTTTTGTTTGTATATTTTTCAAGTTATCTTGTGCAATATTGTCAAAAGTGAACTCTGAGAAATCGATGTTTTAAAGTAAAAAAAAAGTCAAAATTATACACAAAACGTCCTTATATTTTATAACGGTAAGGCTTTCACGCTTGTAAAAGCTGTATCTGGTGCATGGTCTAAATGTGCGGCATTTTTTGCACCAACGATTCTATAATGTCTGCTTTTAGTGCGCCAAAATTCAAAATAATTTTAAAAATCTGTGGCATTTTGACTGCAAATTTTTGTTTTGTTTACACCACATTTGCTGGCATTAACAACATGCAGGATACGCCTTGACTGCGTTGGACATACGTGCAGTGTTGCGCCGTGTCACGTGACACGAATCGCAATATTGTATTTTATCAGTTTCAAGTGAAAGAGTACATCTTAGCAATAAACTACTTCTTTCCGTATGCCTCATGTAGCCTAAGAGTACAACACTAAGAGTACATCTTAGTGTTGATTCTGGCCTTAAATTGATTTATCAGTTATTTTACCTGCTAATTTGTGGGACTGTACCACTAATGAGAGTTGTTACAATTGCTATCAGCTTTCTTAGCCCCAATGAATCAACGCCATTGGGCTCTCGAATGCACACACCACACCCATTTAGTGCACACAGGTGCTTTTTTACATGCCCTGTGAAATGGTAAAATGGTAAGTCGTCCAACATGCCTTGGGTGCAATACTGTAAAATGTTTATGTAGAAATCCAACGATTATAATTAAAATCCGTTTAGGACATAGCCCCCCTGCATAGGCCTATCTGAAAGCAATCTTACTCTGTGGTTGTACTATTATTTACAAACTGAATTTATTGCAAGCAAAATTACTTTCATTAATCATCAAGCTAAAGAAGTAGTTTATTGCTATTGCTAATATTGTTTTGACACGACTGCACATGCCCCCCCCCAATCGATTTGAAAACTTAGAAAATCCATAGGAAAAGAAGCAGAAAAATGGTGTCTCCCAATCAGGCCAGTGCCCTAACTATCACGGTTGATGCCCCCCTCCCCATAGGATGACTCACGCTATGCCACTGAAGCAACAGACTGTTTTTGTTAGACGCAAGTCTAGCAAGTACATGGAATATATAACACTGCATACGTACAGCCAGAACCACCATCCCTTCCTTCCTTATCACCTGAAGTTTGACATCACACTTTGATTGTCATACCGCATCTTTTGATGCTTTAAAACACAAGCATGCTGTACATGTACATGACACGCAAGCTGTGCATACACGAAAGTCGGTCGTTATTTTGGCAGAGTAATGTCTGACCACCTCAGGTATAGTCACCTGAGGTGGAAAGTTGCATGACCATAATCCATGTCTGCATAATAGCTACATGTATACGGTATATAACTCAACATGACTGAACATGGACACAGTTTTTAGAGTATTTTTGTTTCTTGTACATACAAAGGCTGAACATGGACACAGCTTTAGAGTCAGTCCATGTTTCTTTATATACAAAGGCTGAACATGGCTTATCCTTCACTTTTAAGCAATTGATAAACAATTTTAATTTTTTTTGCATTTTAGCTGGGATCACTGAAAGGGCCTGTCTGTATTGATATACAGCGCTTCTTTAATTTTAAGCTATTAGGAGAATTCAAAGAGAAGCCAGATTACATGGATGCCATTTACACCCATTTTTTGTCAATTTCTAATAAAAGGAAGTCGCTAAATCTTGTCCAGAAGCAGGCTCCAAGATGCTTTCACTTTCAGCTCTGATTTATTCGTACATTGATCGGGTACATATTGCCATTAAACCATCTGACGTTCATTTTTGCAAAACTATTCAATCACTATGGAAATAACAAAAAAATGGTCGCTTGCTAGGCCGTTGAGGTCAATAACCTTATGGGTCAAGTCACAGCAACGCGTCAAATGCAAGCGGTGTCCAACACGCACGGTGTGTGGCGAGTCACGCACCTGCGGCGTACACGGCTCCCCAGACAAACAAGTACTAAGCCATTTCAGGGGATCATTGGGTGTAAGCTGATGAAAAGGGGGATCATTGGGTGACACTTTTCAGAGGGAATGGGGGAGCCGACTTTAGTAGAACTACTTGAAAGTCCACATTTTGGAAATTCTGCGGCCCCCGCAAATAAATCCTGGCTATAATGTAGGCCTAGCAATTAACAACACGGGCTCGCTTAAAATGTTTTGCTGCAACTTTTAAACATGTTTTATACCATTATAACCCGAAATTTAAAATTTTCTAGCAACCTCTTCTAACAAAATGTTTTAGGTTTGTTGGGATAAAGTTCAAATCAACCATTTTGTCACAAGCTGTTTCAAAAGGAACCTGCGGGTTTAAGTGAGTGACAACATTATCACAGGTCTGGATATTCACTTAAAGGTTAGCTTCTTTAATATGACAGGAGCTAACATATGATTATCAAGCTAACATGATCATTACTATACTGGATGAATAATCTACACCAAGACACCATGATTATCATCACCGTTTACCATGTTTACTAACCACCCCGTTTACTAACCGCTCCCTTTACTCAACTAGCGGGACCAGCGCAAAGTCTTGGTCTCCCGCTAGTTAAATATGAAGAGCTTTGTTTCAAAACCCCTTACATCCACTTGCCCATTTTTGAGAACACATCAAAAAAACACTGATATATTGGGGTTTGCAACAAAAGCAGTTTTTGGCGGTATGCTTGGGTAGGATGAGCATCCCGCCAAAAACTGCTTTTATTGAAAAACACCTTATATCAGTGATTATTGGGTAGGATGAGCATCCCGCCAAAAACTGCTTTTATTGAAAAACACCTTATATCAGTGATTATTTTGATGATTTTTTGATGTATTCTCAAATTTGGGCAAGTGGATGTAAGGGGTTTTGAAACAAAGCTCTTCATATAGAAAAGCATATAAGAAATTATAAGATGAAGGGAACCATTACATTAAGTTGAATTGGTTATAAGACTAAGTTAGTTAAGGCAGTGTTCACAATCTTCCCAAAATTAACAGCCAAAGGTGTGAACAAAATATTTTTGGGTGGAAAATGCTGAAATTGAAGATTTAAAAATGTATCATTTCTATGGTGAAACTCTCTACAGTTTCTGATTTTGCAATCTTGCTTTTGGCCGACAAAAATTTGAACAAGATATTTAAAATGCTCATTGTACTCTTAAAAGCCAAATTAAGTTCACATCTTTTGTTTATTAAAATCAATATGTTATCCTTTTAAATAATATAAGTTTAATCCAGTCATTCAAAATTGACATTTGGTTTACAAAAAATGATAAAAACAGTGATGCAAACAACAATGTACATTGAATTAAAATTTGCCAGGCATATAGCAAAATAATCAAGAGATACCATATTTTGCAACCATGAGTGACACACAAACATGGTGGAATCTGAGTATACTTTGGTTCTACCTGTAATCAATGCAGAAACACCTGCTTATAAAAATACAGTCTGCTTTGTTTTATAATGTAAACAGCTGGGGCTTGGTTGGGAGAAAAGTAAAACTTTACACCAATAGAAATTGATCTCTGAAACCTGGACACTTGTTGCAATGTTTACTTTATCAGAAGATGGCAGTATATGAATGTAACTTGTGGATTTGCCATGTCAGTTGTTCATTTGGGGGGCAGCAAACACAGTTTTACAATAATACCTGTATCAAAAACAATATTGTGTGTTCATCAGTAATGATATAAAGACTCACTGGTAGAACAAAAAGGAAAGCAATTATGTGTATGCATTATTTCAGTTAGTTGGGATAAAGGAAAAATTTGCACACATGTAAAAGGCAAGTATTTTGGGTTTTCAATAATTACTGAAATCATTGAAATGTTCATCCTCAATTTCATAATAACTAAGGCAGAGTCCCTCAACCTCTCCCGACGCAGCTGTCACACATGATGGAAGACAAAATGTAGAAACCATGTATAGATTTTTAAGTTCTGGGAACATCAACAATTAGTTGGGAATGTACAAGAGGCTCAGTTTGCAACCCCTTTGGTATTTAATGACACCTATTTGGTTCTCTTAAATGCATTCAGCGTGGGTATCACAAATTTAGGCACTTTCTCATGCCCACACACCAAGGTAAAATTAAAAATATCATGCCAAGGTAATGATATCACACACCATATAATAAAATCTCACACATCGCTAAAATATAATCAGAGACAATGTTTTGTGTCTCTTCCTCACTCCCCCAATTCTTTTAGATATTCGAGCGCCAAGGGCGTAAAAATAAATAATAATTTTATTTGGCAAACACTATTTCATTCCCGGTATGCCCGCAGCCTGTTCAATATCTCAAATCAAGCAATTCTGAAAAGTTGGCAACCAAACCAACCATGCGTTACAGTGTTTTTGTAGGTTTTGGTACCATGTTTACTTAAAAAAATATCTATGTTTTTTTTTAGTGACATATTAGAGCAAAATCAACACAAACTGCTAGATATTTTCAGCAGCCAAAACCTCAAACACCATGATACCCACATTTATTTGACGATGTGGACAGCCCTACAAAGATTGATAGCATTACAGCTCATTACCTGCTGTTGATTTTAAAAAGTGTCACAATACATGAACCATTTTAACATAAATTTTACAATTTGATTTTGAACCCGTCAAATTGATGACACCCAGATTCAAACTCTACGACTCGAGAGCCCTTGAAGTTTTTGTATATTGCGCACTGGGTTGTGTGGTTTGTAGCATCCCGGATCTCCCATCTTCCCTGCCATTTGGACTAAAATTATTAAATATTTCATTTATGTTACAACAACTTGATGTATATTAGCCTACTTCAAATATCCATAGAGCTTCCCATGGGTCCCCAGACCCCCACATTCACAAGTGAAATTACAATATCAAATGTATTTTTTAAGGGATCTAAAATGGCGTTTATTTGCGTTTCAACAGTATTTTTGTGGGACATGAGAGCACCTCAGACCTATCGAATTGCATTCTGAATCTGAAGCATGTCTTTCTGATATCAAATAATTTTCATTTTTGAAAATCACAATATAATACAAATTTTATGACAAATTATAAAAATTTGATATTTTTCAAATTTTGATATATAACAGTCCTCGAAGTAAATAATATAAATCTAATGATATATTCTTAAAGTGTATGTAGCAGGGAGGAAAAGCCAACGGTCAATTGAAAATTTTGACCTTTCATATTGAAGATATGGATTTTTTTCCCAAAAAGACCTAATTTTGTTTTGGTGTTTTGGGAAAAAAATCCATATCTTCAATACGAAAGGTCAAAATTTTCAATTGATCGTCGGCTTTTCATCCCACCTACATACGCTTTAAGTATAAATCATCAGATTTATAAAGTTTACTTCAAGTATTGTTATATATCAAAAATATCAATTTTTAATGATTTGCCATAAAATGTGTATTAAATTGCGAATTTCAAAAAATCAAAATTATGTGATATCAGAATGGCATTCTTCGTATTCAGAATGCAATTCGATATGTCTGATGTGCTCTAATGTCCCACAATAAATACTGTCCAAACGTTCATACCCCAGCCCTTAATACCAACAAGTTTCAATAGCCTACATTTAACTATTTCTGAGATATTAACAAAATAACTAAGTATTCGTAGGTAACTTTCGGTAGCCAAATGTTGCCTACAAATACAATTTGACATCATGACCCTATTGTGAAACACCGCCATTCATGCCAATGCCCATATCGGTACATAAAGAAGGCCCATACGTTAAGCTATCTAATCATATGTCAATGAAAGTTGCAAATTCATATACATGCCTGCCATGCAAAACTGAATCTGGCTTAATTGTTAAAAATATGTACTGAAATAGACAACGGTCTGCTCATTTAAAAGAAAAATCAGATTCGAGGAAGATTTGAAGGGGATAAATACTTGGATTTACCAGCTGTCATGTGTGCTTCATTTTAGATTTTTACTATATTGACCAGCAAACCATTAGGTTTTTTTGTTGTTTTGGGGTGTTTTTTTGCAATTTTTTTGTTCAAAATGGTTCTTCAACTGAAAGAGGAACTCAATATTAATGGAAACCTTCACATGTAGTACATTTTTGGGCTAAAATTCAAAATAATTGAAAATATTTTTAGGTCCAGAATCACTATTTTAGTAATTTGTATGTGATTACATACAGATGATAAGGTCAGGAATTTAACCTACATTCCATGTCACTAATCAAGGACTGTTTTTTTTTTTTTTGCAAGTCCAAAACATTACTAGGTTGCATTCGAATACCAACATCCAACGGTACATGGCACGCATGCTGGTTGCTGGGGCTGGTTGTTGATGATTTCAATGCTCACACAGATGCATATTAAGCAGTGTTTGAAGAATTGTACAGCGAATTTTAATCCATTCCACTGGATGACTTTGTAACTGAAATTTCTTTATTAGACTCAATAGTAGGGAATTGTGTAAAGTGTGAAGAAACTGTCAAAAAACTTTTCAGAATTTATCAAAATTCAGAAAAAAACAACTTTTTGGAATTTCCAAAATTAGGGTTGGTATTCTTTTGTAAAGTAAAAAACTTTTTCCAGATTTTCACAATTAGGGTAAGGTTGGAAAAGGACAAACAAACAATTTCTGCTGCAGGATTGATATTTATTGGGCCTATTTATAAATTAATGCAGGTAAAATTAAGGTTAGCCGAAAGGTTTTTCATGCGCTTGATTTCAGAGGGGGGTAAGTTCATAACAGAAACAGCCATGCAGAAAATGAAAAAGCGTACCGGGAGTTATTAAGCCTACTTTAATAATTATAATAGAATATCGATCCACGGTCAAGACATGAAACTTGGCTCAGCTCGTGCCCGGAGCTTCGTGATGCGGCGGGGGGCACAAGCCGTTTTCGGCAATTTTCATGAGGATTTTATAAATTTTAAAATCGATTGGGGGCACTTCCTCTGGCCCCTATGCCCGCCCCATGAAGATACGCCACCACCGTCTAGAAAATGTGTTCATATTAAATTTATCAACAACAACATCACAAAGCAATTATTTGTAAATTGAATTTGGGAATATTCAACAAGACAGACTTAGCAGGCCTACAAATTTCTGAATTATATAAAGTGAAAAACAATCAATCACTGTAGGCCTACTGGTCAGCGAATCAATCAAATATACAAAACTAAAAAAGAAAGGAGCAAGAAAGAATAAAGAAATAGTGATTAAAAAAGAAAGAAAGAAAAAAAAGAAATGAAAAAAGAAAAGGATAAGAAGAAATAAAAGAGGGAAGAACAGAAGTAAAAATGAGAAAAGAGGAAAAAACCGAAATTTCAGCCACACGGGGACTCGAACCCACAAAAATTAATCATAATAGATTCAAAGTCCAACGCTCTATCCGCTCGGCCACACATCAGCTTACGCAATTGATTGTCCTTGAAGGGGATATATAATTTTAATTTGACGCAATGATGTGATTACAATTGCGTCCGCATAATGGCTCTTAGAATAAACACGCATGTCGGCGCTGAAATTTTGGACGAACCCGATGGAGAAAAACCTTGTTTTTTGCAAAACTGGCTTCAATTTGGAGTGAAAATCAAATGGAATAGCAATTGGCAGAATGTTGAGAAATAATGTAGGTATTCAGATATCTAAATTAACGTCCCGTAATCAAGATATCGATAATTTCACAAACCAGCTTTTTCTCAAGCAAATTCTCCAAAATTTCCCCCAAAAGCGGGCTTTTAAAATTTAATCGGTACTGTATTTGGTTCTTCCCCATGGCAACATTATTTCTTTGATCGATTTGTAGTACAATACTAAAAAGAAGAAAACAATCACTTGGCGTGGATTTATACTGGGCGCACATTTGAAAAAAACGCGTCATGGAGCGTGTTTTTGATCTTGTGAACATGGTGCGTAAAAATGCTTTAAACGAAGGATTTTCAAACTTATTCTAAAAATTTGTATATAACACACACAAAAATGTTAAGCTACATCCAATGCACCAACATTTCACTCGCTGCGATATTTGATTACTGAGAAAACTCTGTTTTAGAGAACAACTTTATACGTCTTTTATACGTTTTTTATACGTTTCTTCGTGTAACCTTAAGGAAGGAAATCAAAATGCACATAAAATTGTTTTTTTTAATGCAATTTTATCATGTCTATTCACCAATTAATGGTAGACAATGTCACAATAATAAAATATTCATTATTCAATTTAATTGCAATGTTAGAATTGGCCATTGATGCAGGTTTGACACCAGATCACCACTTTAGCGCCACTAACACCATGTGGGAGAATAACCCGATGCCAAATCAGCGCCAATGGCGTAAAAATATCTCATGATGCGAAAAACGGCGCCACTGGCGCCAAAATGGATCCAGTGACGCCAAGTTGGCATACGTGGGCGTAAAATGGATCCAGTGGCGCCAAGTTGGCGCCAGTGACGCGTAAAATGGATCCAGTGACTCAAGTGGCCTAAACGGCGCCTTTTGGCGCCATATGGCCTTTCGGACGTAAAATTGGGAAAAGCGGCGCCACTTGGCTTCTCCTAGTGCAGTGGACTGACATTTAGTTCTGTTCTAGCATACCTCACACAATACACTTACCCCTAATACAGAAGTTGACCTCCTTAGTTGTGATCTGGCAAATTTTGCTGCTGTTCTTACATCCACAAATACATCAGTTTCATCTAAGATCTCTTCTTGAAGAAGCTGCTCGAGTATGTCCTCTAGTGTGATGATACCTAGAATATCCTGACAAATGTGAAAAGCAAGATATAATGTTATTATATTTGATCAGTATAAACTATGTAGTCCATTTGCATTCCTGAAGAGAGTTATGTTAGTGCGTGCTCCAGTATGTGCAGTATTAAATTGAGTGTGTTGACTTAAAAGTCAAAAGAACTGGGGTGTTTAAATGTGTAATCAAAAGTGGTACATTTGTACATGTGCGAAACAACATCAACAAAGTATGAATGTCACTCTCTTGAGCAAGCTAAATACTTCACCTCAAATTTGGTAGTGATATAGACTGCATATTCGCTGGTTATTGTATCGAATTGCACATGCTAACCTAATCTTCTTGTGTTCAACATGGACTGCCTTTTGAGGAGAGCAAGAACAACCACTCTCTACTCCTCTCCTTAAATCTGATATAGGAGAGTTGAATTTTAGCTCTCCTTAGTTGACCATTTTCTCCTTACATTCTATTGCAAATGTCCTGCACAACTTTCTTTGAAGCTATTTAATGCTCTCCTGCAAATTCAAAAAGACCCTGGTACAAGACCGGTTTGTTAGCACACCTGCAGCGCAACCATGTAAAAACGGATTCAAGGTGAAATGAAGTATATACATTAATTGTATATAATAGAGGGCAGTACAAGCACACCCTGATAGCTTAAAATATGAAATGAAGTTAAAATTATAATTTTGCTGCAAGCAGTGAGTGATTTTAAAGTTGACAAATGAATTGAAATGTTACTTGCTATATTACTTGAAAAGAATAATGCAAATCTGAAGTTGAAATTAGAATTTTGCTGCAAGCAGTGAGCATGGTGAGTGATTAAAATTGACCAATGAGCTAGAATGTAACTTGATTATATTGTTTGAAAAGAATAATGTAGTTTTCTTGGCCACAAACTTGTTACTCTCATTAGGTGTAGGGTCAGTGGTGCCTAAGCCAAGGATAGGGAATCATGCCCATCTTGAAGTAGGGGAACAGCTGACCTGCTCCTACATTGTATGAGTATTCCTCCTGAACAAATTGTATATGGAGCACACACAAATATTTTTGGCCTCAAACCATAGAGTGTAAACAGTCTATGGTCAAACGTTACTGTCAAATGTTAGTGATGCCTTTATGTGTGAGACAATTCATCCCACATATCATATGAGCTGTTAGCTATTAATGTGATAACTGATTTAATGGCATTAATAAGAAAATTAATGAGTTTTTGAAATGCAATTTATGCAAATAAAACACATTTAATAATACATTCAATGACAAAGTACTCTTTTGGTATGGTCATTGAAAAATTACCTAAAACATGCTTCACATGATCAGAAGAACAAAACACTGCAAAAATGGTATGGGCTCTAAAGGAGATCCCAAGGCTTGATATATATCAAGCCTTGGGATCTCCTTTAGAGCCCATACCATTTTTCTTGTGTGTCAGCTTTATTTGTCTCAATATTTTAGTGCAAACACCACTAGTTGTGCTCTCGTAAAATTTGACAAATACTAGTATTATAAGGAACACTTGAGGTTTCGACTTTTAAAACCTACATTTTGGTCAAAAATTGTACTTGGATAAGTCGTTTTCAACAGATTTACCACATTTGTCTTGCTATAAACATTGAATTGCATTATCTGTTGATGTAATGAAAAAAAGTGTTTTTAGGGGGAAGTGTTAGCTTTCATTTGATATAAAAAATTTCTGATTGGATAAAGGGAACACTTGTGGATTTGACAAAAACCAATCACAGATGCCTATTTTCCACTAGATCTCACAGAGCTCTATGGTGCTATGTACTCAACCGTGTATTATAAACACAGACTGCATAGAGGCTAAACTCGCTGTGCTTGAAAAGATCTGTGTACTCAGGTGTATCGAGATGGAAACTGTGCGTAGATGCATTTATAAGAGACTTGTTTTGTAGCAAAACCTTTTCATATGATTAAACTTGTTTTGCACAAGTTTGTTCTTGTACAGTATATTTCTTCTTAGATGGCTGAAGCAGGGGGGGGGGGCAACCTCAATTTTTCCATTAGGACATCACCCCTAAAAATCCTAATAGTAGACAAAATAATTATAAAGCAATCATTGCCCTGTGCATTTACCATTTTAGCTTGCAAAACACTGGACCAACATAGGGTAAAACTGCAAGTCTGCAACATTTTGTGTGCGAAGCGTGCATTGGCACATCAAGTACCAACATTATTTTGATTAGTATTGTAATTTGAGTTAAAGATTAATACATGTACATTACAAATTGCTAAATATAAGCACTTCAATATCAGCAAACCCGGCAGCAAATGTGATTGCTCTTGGGTTGTGAAACATTGGACTCCTCACAATGAATATTTATTATCAAATCAGCAATCTTTGGCAAATGTTAAAGTGCAAAATTCAAACCAATTTTGTTTCTATTCAAATTGAATAAATAGCAATTTTTTTTGATGAGACTGAGCACGGCTGTTCAAGTACTGGCAGTTTGGTAAGTACAATGATCATATTTCTTGTCTGCATAAATTGATAAACCAGTATTTACATTTAACAATTATTAATACAAATATAGCATACATAGATTAGTAAATTATGGTGTGTGTTGGTATTAAATAGCAATTTTCTATGCATTGCCTCATCTGTTTGGGCCAAATCTGACAGTGAAAACTAATATTTTATGGAAAAGAAAATAATACAATTTTATGGAAATGCTACAACATGGCTTTAACAAGTCTCCTATTGGTTACTTTAGTATGACTGACCAAAACTTGAGGAGCTGATCTTGGTTGTGATGGTTCATCTTGATGTAGGCTTATATGGGTAGATGACTTGTGTACTATGTATTTTACAGGGTTGTCACTTTCTATTGTGAAAAATGCAGTGACAAAAGTTGAAAAGTAGTCGCATAGTTTGTTTTCCTTCTACCATGTGCTTGCCATGGAGCAAAATGATGCTGCAATTATATTATAAACAGCAGATGATATTGATAAACGTCTTTTATCAAACCTGCTTCAAAATATCTCAATTGAGTGGATTACATAATGTGACAACCCCAATTCATGTGAGCAGTACCCATGAATGATTCTGATGAATGGTCGCTATTCTAATGCAGGCAATGCAGTTGCATATATTAGCAGAATATATTTATGAAGCACAATGATCTGATAATATTGTGATGGAGGAAAATATACCTGAAGATTATATGTCACCATATTCTGCATATACCCGTGTCTAGGTGTCGGAAGACTCAATGCTCTCTCCAATTTCTGTCAGAATGACATAAAACTTGACACAATTACCATTTTCTAATATGTCTTAATACAAGGGGAATTTTTTGTGTAATATATCCCGAACTGATAGAACTGCAAAATTTCCAGACATTGTAAATCTCATTATATACACTACAAAATTCCTATACTGTGCAGTACCATGGGAGAACCAGTGTAGTACCAGTGCAGTACCACTGCTGGTGGGTCCTGCGCAGTAGCAGCATTGGTACTATATAGGTACTTTGTGTGCACCAGTCAAGTACCTTGGCAACAGTGTACCTGTGCAGGAGGACTCAATAAGAATCTTGTAGTGTATAACCCCGTGCTCTGTCTTATCATGCATTTCCACTTACTAGCAATGCAAAGTTTTAGCTGTCAAACTGAAATTTAATCTGCATTTGAAAAGGCAAGATAAGATAAGAGCACAAGTTCAAACAGGATATATAAAATGAGATACTATTATGTGATCTGCTACCACGAAATGAGCATAAAGTTGCAAGTTGGTAGTTTTGAAACACCCTAGCTACATGTACTGTGTTGGTAGTCTTTGTTTCATTTGTGAATGGCCCATTGTGCCACCATTCACAAAGGACATAACAGACATTCTTATAGCTTGGACAGGTGTGCTGCCGGCAAATAAAGAAATCAACTCAGTCAGCATGTCTTGAAACTACCAACTTTATACTCATTTCGTTGTAGTAGGTCACATATACAAACATAACAATTCTATTTGTACTAAAAAGGCCAAAGTATCATACCTACTATGCATACATTGATATGATTACATTCAAATTTTATCTTATGACCAGCTATATTCCTGCAAGGGGAATTTAAAACAGGTTGGAATTGCAAACATAACCTGATAATGATTTAATGATATCGCAAAGAAATGAAAAAAAAAAGAAAGAAAGAAAAGAAAACAGAAAAAAAACCGGAAAAAAAAAAAACCTAAGTGATGAAATCAAAACTCGACAGCTGGTTGATCGGCGGTAGAACCCTGTTCCAAACTGGCTCCAACCAAACGGAACCTCCCAGAACCCTCAGTCAAGTTTTGATTTCATCCCGAACTGGTTATGTGCAAGGTTTTTTTTATACAAGACAGCCAGTTCTAAGACCTAGAAAAATTAGCTTACTTTCCAACTAGATATGTTAAACCTTTATCAGATTTCAGCAGTTGGAAGTAAACATGATTTATACATTGCTCAATGTGCCACATATATTTAAATTTTGTTAGAACTTGATTTGAACATTCCATTCAAAGCACTTAACCGCACATGGTATCACATTACAAACAAGGTTCAATAGCCCATTGTGTGGTTTCACCTCATTGCACCCAAAATAATCAAAAAGAAATGTGTGTTATCGCTGGGTTTTTCAATAATGCGACAGTTACCACTTTGTGAAAAGTGGTTTGAACTATTGTCCCGTATCTGAATACAACCATTATCATTTTCACTGTTTGCTGTTATCAATACAGAAACTTATTATACTTTCTTGTTTGAATTTGGGTGTTTTTAAACAATGCAACAGCTAAGACAACAACATCACATGGTGTGAATCATATGAATCAACATCATTTTTCGTGGAGGGGATATCCAAAATGAAATGTGACTTTTTAGCAGAATATATTTATGAAGCACAATGATCTGATAATATTGTGATGGAGGAAAATATACCTGAAGATTATATGTCACCATATTCTGCATATACCCGTGTCTAGGTGTCGGAAGACTCAATGCTCTCTCCAATTTCTGTCAGAATGACATAAAACTTGACACAATTACCATTTTCTAATATGTCTTAATACAAGGGGAATTTTTTGTGTAATATATCCCGAACTGATAGAACTGCAAAATTTCCAGACATTGTAAATCTCATTATATACACTACAAAATTCCTATACTGTGCAGTACCATGGGAGAACCAGTGTAGTACCAGTGCAGTACCACTGCTGGTGGGTCCTGCGCAGTAGCAGCATTGGTACTATATAGGTACTTTGTGTGCACCAGTCAAGTACCTTGGCAACAGTGTACCTGTGCAGGAGGACTCAATAAGAATCTTGTAGTGTATAACCCCGTGCTCTGTCTTATCATGCATTTCCACTTACTAGCAATGCAAAGTTTTAGCTGTCAAACTGAAATTTAATCTGCATTTGAAAAGGCAAGATAAGATAAGAGCACAAGTTCAAACAGGATATATAAAATGAGATACTATTATGTGATCTGCTACCACGAAATGAGCATAAAGTTGCAAGTTGGTAGTTTTGAAACACCCTAGCTACATGTACTGTGTTGGTAGTCTTTGTTTCATTTGTGAATGGCCCATTGTGCCACCATTCACAAAGGACATAACAGACATTCTTATAGCTTGGACAGGTGTGCTGCCGGCAAATAAAGAAATCAACTCAGTCAGCATGTCTTGAAACTACCAACTTTATACTCATTTCGTTGTAGTAGGTCACATATACAAACATAACAATTCTATTTGTACTAAAAAGGCCAAAGTATCATACCTACTATGCATACATTGATATGATTACATTCAAATTTTATCTTATGACCAGTTATATTCCTGCAAGGGGAATTTAAAACAGTTTGGAATTGCAAACATAACCTGATAATGATTTAATGATATCGCAAAGAAATGAAAAAAAAAGAAAGAAAGAAAAGAAAACAGAAAAAAAAACCGGGAAAAAAAAAAACCCTAAGTGATGAAATCAAAACTCGACAGCTGGTTGATCGGCGGTAGAACCCTGTTCCAAACTGGCTCCAACCAAACGGAACCTCCCAGAACCCTCAGTCAAGTTTTGATTTCATCCCGAACTGGTTATGTGCAAGGTTTTTTTTATACAAGACAGCCAGTTCTAAGACCTAGAAAAATTAGCTTACTTTCCAACTAGATATGTTAAACCTTTATCAGATTTCAGCAGTTGGAAGTAAACATGATTTATACATTGCTCAATGTGCCACATATATTTAAATTTTGTTAGAACTTGATTTGAACATTCCATTCAAAGCACTTAACCGCACATGGTATCACATTACAAACAAGGTTCAATAGCCCATTGTGTGGTTTCACCTCATTGCACCCAAAATAATCAAAAAGAAATGTGTGTTATCGCCGGGGTTTTTCAATAATGCGACAGTTACCACTTTGTGAAAAGTGGTTTGAACTATTGTCCCGTATCTGAATACAACCATTATCATTTTCACTGTTTGCTGTTATCAATACAGAAACTTATTATACTTTCTTGTTTGAATTTGGGTGTTTTAAACAATGCAACAGCTAAGACAACAACATCACATGGTGTGAATCATATGAATCAACATCATTTTTCGTGGAGGGGATATCCAAAATGAAATGTGACTTTTTTGGTTGTAAAAAAATTACTTACAAGCAAAAGTGGCCTTTATGAATCTTTTTCTATTATTTGGACTCAAGAGAGTACCTGATGTGAATCACTAAAAGTTATTTTTGGCCCTATGTCCTCACACAGGTGGACCTTATGGTGGATATCAGGGTGCACACCTGCAACCCACACGCTATGGGCCTGCACTGTACATCATACAATGATTTTAAACAATATGCCTGCAATAGGCAATATGTTTATAAGGCATGTTTGCATTACAAGAAAGAGATGGTAACTGAAATTTATCTGCTGAAAATATACCATACAAATGTCTAATTGAGCACTGGTTTATTTATACAATAGTGCACCAGTCTGTTGCTTAGAGAATAAACGATAGGAATTTTTATTTTGCCTATCCTCTACCGTGTGATAGACGACAGGCAGGTCCAATATTTTGAGTAGTGGATGCCGGCGCACGTTTATTCTCATTCTTAGTCAGTTAAATACTATTTTAATAACTGTAAACAATTTTTTAAAGCAAAAACTAAGTTATCGTCATAAAAACTCCCCTCATTATCAAATGAACGAAACTTGTTTACAACTTCACATATTCTGTTTGCGCGTACTGCTAAGCGCTGCTCACAGATTCTGCACTAGCCCACGCATACAGCGCGATACATACGCCGCACCTCTACAAAAGTGTTACGCATTATCAAGACGCGGGATGACGTGGGGTCGTCACGGCCTGATAGACGGCACCCAAATCATGCGATTATCCAATCAGAAATGTGTCTACGAACTAGACCACTCCTACTGACTAAGAATACTATATCCTTACCATTTTGCACTTTTGCAACACAGGGCATTAACAATTATGAATTCAAACTGGCAATGTGATCCTAAAAGGTCTGTATAATACTAGGAAAAAATGTGCAATTTTGGTCATGTGAGGACAAAAAGAGTGTACCAGCAGCATTTTTTGGCAAAAAGGTTGAGACCAAACACTTCACATAGATCAAAACCTTGGTTTGTGGAAGTATGTGGTACCTAACACTTTTTTTTGGTAATCAAGCCAACTGCTGTGAATAGCCATCATGTTATAACCCACATCTTCGTAATAGCCCCTTGTAATCGACCATTCCCTTTTAAAGAGAATTTTGTTCTCTCTAGGGATAAAACTTCAGTTACTGGTAAAAGTGGAAATTTCTGCACAATAATACTTTGCGCTTGCCAATTTTGAACTGTTTTAGTTGTTCTTTAATTTGTGATTCTAGCGTATCCAGACATCGACCTATACACAAGGGAAATTTAGCGGTAGCAGTTTGGAATGGGAAAGGCTTGATAAATAAATAGCGCCAAAATTCCCCCCGTTACAGTATAACAGACTATAGGCTACACATTAAAAAGTAGCACATGGACAAAATATGCAGAGAACAAAGTAGCAACGTGCCAGAATATGCAGTTTCTGTGGATCAAAATATCATCATAATCATTAGGTTTTTTTTAGGTTTGCACAAATATATAGAACTTTTTATTTTTATTTAGCTGCATGATTTTTTTTACCTTTTTATCTACAACTTTTGCTTGCCCATCCACATCCATCGCATTCGACAACTCTGCCTCTGCAGTAACCGCTGCCATGTGACATCGCCCTGTCTGCATATCATTAAGTAGATCGTATAGTGGCATGTTGCAAGGTACTATGGGTAATGGGCGGCCATATTGGTGGAAGATTTGCTCCATTGAAAGTGGGTGTTGTGGATTGAGTTCAATGAGATTTTTGACAAGTAGGATTCCACGGATCGTGTCTTCTTGAGGGTCGTATACCGGTACTCGAGAGTGACCCTTAGATAAGATCTGTAGGATGTAAAGAACATGGAAAGAGATTGAAAAAGTTTGAGAACCCTTTAATTATCACACTTTAGTAGGAACACTTTAATGAAACAAGCTGAAAGTGCTTCTGCTTTACAGTACAACAAACTCCTCAAAGGGATTATATAAAGTTGCAGGCATGTGGCCAGAGGACAAAGTTTAAATGTGTAAAAACACTTTGATATTTCAGCTACAGCCGCATCAGAATTCTAACTTTTTGAACTTTTTGGTCTAATGAGGGTGCTATAAATGTTCACCAATTCCAGCCTCTGATCTGTATTCATTTTAGGATACAAGTTTCATTATGTGTATAGCCCCCTCATTTTTTTAAAAAGATTTTAGTCAGAGAAGATAATATATCTTAATGCATTTGTCCCATTTCAAGTTTCTGTATTGATGTGCCATCTAGTGCAACATGGGTCGATAGTGACAAAAAGTACCCCAATGAACAGAACACATTCAGATCTTGCAAAATATGTTTATTTCTTGACTATCGACCCATGTTTAACCAGTCAACAATCTTATTTCCTTCCAATCTTTCCTCATTAGACCGGAAGTTGTTGGGGAAAATTGATACTTTTGTTGGTAAGATGGCAGATACTTTGACATCAGAATTTGCATTTGAGCTATACTTGCTCAAAACTGCGGACCATATGTTTAAAAAATATGGTCAACAGTTGATGGGTAAAATTCCGTTTTGTATCATACACACAAAAAACCCGCCATTTTTTGTCCACGGTTAGGAAATGAAAACACCATACACACGTCTGCGATTGGATAGGGAGAGCGAGTTGGTGCAGCGATTGTTCCCTCGCCTTCCACCACTGGTCTTTGTGCCCAAGGACTGTATGTGCACTTGGTTTATTCTGATTCTATGCTCGCTCTCGCAGATTTCCTCCTGCTTTCAAATAATTGATGATTAGTTGTTTAGTTAATGAAAACTTCCTTCACGCAATGGAATTTGAAGAGCTGCACAGATAATTGGTGGATGCTACAATCTAAGTGCGGATAGGTTTGCGCCAGGTTCGGCTGCAACCGCCTAGTTGATACAATCTGATTGTGATGATTCACCACGGCAGTGAAATTACAGCGCTTTGAATCCTGCAAGATCTGGAAAAGGCGCTATATATAAATCTGAAATTTATTATTAGTTTATTATAGCAATAAATACACATTGTGCATGGTTGGCGGTGAACACACACAGGGGTGGGGTGTGGGGTGTGGGGCATGTGTGTGGGGTGCATGCATACAAACCTGTTTCATAGCATCTTTATCCATCTTCTGTTGGATATCTACCATAAAAACCCTGTCCAGTTGAACATACGCATCCTTGACTTCCTTGTGCCGCATCTTGAGGGCGCCTTTTATTATCATAACTTCATCCTCTGTTAATGGTTCTTCATTTTCAGATATTTTCGTTTGATGCAGATCAACCAAGACACCTAATTCTGTTGGAGGAAAATATAAACAATCAAACAAAATATCAAGGTTAAGGTCATTATACAAAATTATGTGAAGTTCAAATGGAAATTTCACCCCCTTATATGGAAGACATGACCTTAAATATTCCACACAGGGAGGGCGATTTCAAATGGTATGGGGTTACCTAAATGGGTATGACACACAGTATGATAATAACATAATACATCTGCCAACCGAGATCACTATTTTTGAGGCACAATAGCGGACCCATCTTTCAAATGTGCATGCAAATGTGACTTACAGATTACAGCATTTGTAAGCAAATATCGATGCATACCCACATACATACACATAGTTGTAAAGACTGGCAAAAAGGATTTAGAATTTTTCAACCGAGGACCTCTAATTGGATCTGTCTAACTGAGGACTTAAATCTATACATTTGAAACTGCACTAAACCGAGGACCTGCTTGAATTTTCCTGCCATAAAACAGTATTTAATCCCAAAACCGAGGATCTACGATAGGGGACCTACACCCCATATGCATTACTTTGCCATGTAGCACCTTCTGATGTTTTCTTAAAACCGTGGACGTCCACAGTTTCCATGGCTCTGCACTGAAATGTCACAGGTGGGTCCACGTTTGTCGGTGAAAACAAACACCCCCCACCCCCGGGACACACCCCCACATACAAATACTTACCCGCTCTCCTGAAGAATGTCCCATGTTCATGCCCCAGTACACAATCTAATATTTTAGCTATAGGCCATGCTATTATGAATAGTAGAGCCATCAAACAATAAACTAATCTAGAAAGAAAGAAAGAAAAACAAGAGTCTTTAACATTGTGAATTTACATATTGCTTAAAATTGATAAAGTAGTTGTCATACATGTACTTTGTTTTACCGTGCATTGGTAGCTGGTGGCAGTATCAAATCAAATCCTACAGAATGCACTACACATACAACATTTTTGTTGCTCTTTTTACGATGACATATCATCATCCAATTCCAGGAATGTAAAAAAATTTTTTTGGAATTTTGGAAATTTTACCAGCCTAAAGGGGGGGGGGCTCATAATTATTTCACAGCCCCTAAAGAGATAGCGAGTCATTGAAAGAAGCTATGTATCACTCTCACACATGCAATAAGAGGAGCTGTACAAGAACAATCACTCTAGTCTTACTCCTCTCAAAAAACAGTGTCTGTTTTATAGTAAAATTTGTATGAACCGTATATTTATGGAGTTTACTTACGGTGCCAAAGTTGCTCCTATAGCCAGCCCATATCGTGTACATATCGCTTGTGGCACTACTCTGAAAGATAAAATATGAAAGAAATAAAAGTCAAAGGTCAACCTGGTAAGGGAGAGGAAATCATGGACATCCACAATTGCTGGGTGTCCACAGTTTTTCAGAAAATTTTGGGTGTGTGTCCCGATTGTTTGCAGGTCTTGACAATGCACCCCCTCATACCCACCCACCCCTAACAAATAAAAATGCCTCTTGTAACTTGGCAACAGGGAGAGTTGCGATGGAAATAAAAGGTGGTTCTCAAACCACTGTGCCTACTGTCATAGCAGTTGCAAAAACCCTGCAGTGGCAGTTGTTTTAACCCAGGACAAGCAATTTAAATCCTGATTAACCCAATTTGACCTTTGACCCATGATCCACTTCAAAACTCAACTACTGCCTATTTGAGATACATCTATATGCTGTGAAGATGGACACCCATATTCGCTTAGAATGTAAGCTATTGCATTTACAAGATAGGGAACCAACTCTGTGCGGGGGACTATAAAATAATTATTTTGAAGTTATAATTTATCATTGGTTAATAAACTGGCTGTCAGAATTCAGGAAGTTTCTGGTTTGCACTAAATCCTACTGAACCAGCCAGTAACCACTTCTGACTAAAATAAATAAACAAAACAACAAAATTGTATGATATTTGACTATATGGGCTTTGTGAAAGGAAATAATTTAACATTCTGTAAATTCCCTGATTATTTGTATATTATGTCAGCTAATTGTTCTGAATACAAATTTCAGAATTTGATTAATATCTTTTTTGTATTCAAAGTCATACAGTGCATATCAAGAATTTTTGAATGAATGAACACCCACATTATACTCCTGGTAAACCAACCCCTCCGTCATGAGAATTAGTGCATAAAATTGACTGACTGAGTGTGTGATTTGGTTTCAGTTGTCATATAAAAGTCTTTTCACTTTTACCCGGGCCCAACGTGCAGGATTTTTTGGGGGAATACAGATTTTGAAAAAGTGGACCTTTTTTCCCAGCAATTTTGTGAAAAGTGGACCGTCACAAAATTCTGACTTAAAAATATTTTGTCCAAAAACTTAAAAAGCATAAAAACCTGATTCTTTTTTGCTCGCTATCCTCGCGAACTTTTTAATTAATACTTTTGCAATATTTTGGGGTGTGTGGCTGTACCTTGTTATTTATTTTGTTGCTGACTAAAATTTGTATGACTTGTTTTAGTCAACAGTGGGTGTTATTCACAAAAAACATGGACAAACAACAAACAAACAAATATTTTTTCGCGCAGGATAGTATTATGACTTTGGATTTGTCCATGGAAACTACCATTGGTTTCCTCATTCCTCATAATGAGTAGGGGAGATTGGGGTTAGTTGAAACATTTTTCACAAAATCGTCTTTTTAAAGCAAACCGATTACTTTCAAGAAACACTAACCATATCAGTATAAACATATACATACATGCTACAAATACAGCCTTATACTTTATTGGACCTGCTTATGATTATTCATATAATCCAATTTGAAAATTTGAAAAAAAGTGTTTCAACTAACCCCACCCCTGGGGTAAGTTGAAACATAGGGTGGGGTTAGTTGAAACACGGCTTGTTAAAATTTCAAAATAATTATTATTGTGTTGTTAGGGTTATACTTCCCTTGAAGGCACCCTTTAACATACAATCAGTGTGAAAAAATGAATAAATAAATATGTGGGAGTGCGGGTCAATACTTTGGACACAAGGTGACGAGTGTCACCATGGACCAAAATATGAGAAGCCTCAAATATTATAAAATGTACTTTCTGTGTGCACTTTTTGCTTGTATTATTGCTTTTTAACCATATTAAAGCAATATTGAAGAAATGGTAAACATGTTACAAATTTTTAAAAAGTCAAATTTTTAACCATATTTTTCTATGTGATTTTCATGTGTCAACTAACCCCACCTCAAAAGTTTCAACTAACCCCGATGCCTATTTTTACTTTTCAAAGTTTATTACACAAAATAAGAAATACAATAAAACTTTTATTTAACATTATTCTGGGACTTACTACTAGTGCTTATGATACTCAAAAAATGATTCCCTGGATCTTCAAACAACATGGAGATAACGCATCTTTTCTGAGGGGTATAAAAATTAGTCAGTAAGTCAAAAAACAGATATTCCTTTCCCAAGCCAACACTGGTGGGGCATCAGTGTTGTTGCTAATTTGGTGGATGACCCTTACTAATACCTATTACTAGGTGCCAATATTTTACCAAATTAATTTTTGTGTCAGAAAAAAATACAATGTTTCAACTTACCCCGCGTTCCAACTAACCCCAATCTCCCCTACCGTAAGAAAATTGATTATAACCGCTGGCACCGAGGTAAACCACAGAGACCCAGTTTAATTTTGCTCATAAGCCTTAATGTGTGTTTTTTTTTTATAGTGAGTATACATCTACATGTAGTTACAGTCAGTGAAGATACATAATAAAAAGTATTATGTGCACATTTTTTTCATGATACAAATTTTCACACTTGTTTGCATAGATGAAACTTTCAAACAAACACAAATATTGTTTTTTGCATGTAGCTTCATAAACATGTAAAATGGCATATTTAAAAACAAAGGCAGAAAGGTTAATGATCATGTGCAAAGAATCAAGATTTAGGCCTAGATGTATTATCTACAAAAAAACAAATATACACCTAATCACCCACATTCATGGAATAGAGGAAGCGATGACAAATGATGATACAATGTTTAATATTTGATAATCTGTTAAATTTACTTTGGGATATTTCCCAACAAGTACTGAAGTATATAAAGAATCAAAGCAATGTATTGAACATGAGTTACTTATATTTAGTCACTACTGCTCCTATTGTAGAGTATTTCATTTTTCCCTTTTCTGTAGTGACATTTAACTGAAATGCCCTTTATGAAGATTTTTTGTTTAGTCATAACCCAGAGTCAAAGCAGATCAGCTAAAACTTGACGTTCCTTGAGTTAGTAATTACTTATTTATAATTTTCATGAAGATGCAAAAATTGTTTCAAATCAGTTCAGTTACATCTGGGCAGTCACTACAACCAGAACAAAATTAAGTGAGTAGCAACATTTTCTAGTATTTAGTATTTTGATACAATTTTTTATTTCATATAATTATTATTTTTATATTACTATTTACAAAGTAATGTATGAAGTAAAAAAAGTTAATTTTATACAATGCAGTATTTAAGTACACTACAAGATTCCTGGCGACGGTGTACCTCTGCTGCACTGGTACTTTGTAGGTACTACTGCTGCTACTACCGAGTACCCCATCCGTGGTAGCCGACGTTGGTACTACACCAAAGTACCAGCGCCGGCCACCATACTGTAGATACTCCCGTAGTTGAGTACCTATGTCGGTACTCCACCATGCGTCACCTCCGAGTCAACTGCGATTGTACCGAGTAGGTGACTTATAGGCACACCATAGTGTGGGTACTTCTAATAGTCCTTCCATGGAAGTACCTGCACAGTAGCCGCACCTACTGTGTACCCATGTGTCACCTACTGTTTACCTCATGTGTCACCTACTGTGTACCCCATGTGTGAAGTAGCAATGAAGGTACCCTTGTCGTGTTTTTGCATTCCTAATCGAATCGCCCAGCGATCACCGTGATGCGCGTACTCCCTCATATTTGGCCGTGACGACGAGTTACGAAGAAACATCATCATTTTCTCAGTTTTAAACCAAAAAAGTCAAAATTTCCTGATGTTTATGTCTTCAAATGTTGTGCATGTAAAGATTTGCTGACTTAGATCATATTGGGCACACAGTAACTCTTGAATTGTAAAAGATTTTGAAAGAAAGGTTCGCCAAATCACCGTAGATAACACACGCAATTTTCCTGGACTGTACGTGATGTGGGTTGCATACTCCGTGATTTTCCGTTGGTGTTTTTGGCATTTTTCGTCACAGTATAACCACTTCAGTTGTCTCGAATGTTCGGTAAGTAACTGAAGCCGATAACTTAAGTAAGCTTTATTCTCAATTCATCACCAGTTTGATATTAAAAAACGTGCTAATTAATATTATTTATAATACCATGAATACGTGGTGCTTTGTTACTGTTAAACTGTATGTTGACAGATGTAAAATGCACATTATTGCCAGGCTAGCCTAGCCTACAAACATGATAAAAAAACTTTAAAAGCATACTCATACTGTCACTGTGATTCGAGTCATCCCCGGGGAGTATTCTCTGTTCAGTGACAGTTTAAATGTGTATTAGGCGTAATTAAATATCTGGACATGCTAGACTAAATTAAATATAAAAAAATGAGTGAGAGGCCTATCTATGCGGATTTGTCGCCCTAAAAAAGGGGACACGCCTGTGTTAATTAACATTAGCATGTGTTCCTCACGGACCAACCTGGGTAAACAAACAAACAAACAGGCCGGAGTGCCCATCTCTCTTTCAAGGACAAGGTGATTGGGGCAGACTCCTTCCTTCATGTAATGTTGCTGGGGGGAGGGTCAAAGTTTTAGGCCACTGTATGTGTGCCACCTTGTCCGTGCCCCTCACTACAGTGCCACCGTGGCCCTAGCAGGGCGATTAAAGACAATGCGAGACACAAATGATATATGTGTGCGGATTGGACATATACGATGCAAGCATAAGAAATTGTGCAAAAAAATGAATATGATCGGGGCAAACTGAGAGGCCGTTATTAAATCTACTAAAACTTCAGTTCAGAATATAAATAAACAAGTCATACTAGTCTGGCAAACAGGTGATACAGTATAAACATAGCCTACGATCTGTGCCTAACTTAGGCTAGGACTAGTCTAAAAGGGTCACCTTTTGTATGATTTCTAGGCTATTACAGCAATTTTGGTTCACAATAGGCCTGTCAGTGACAATCAATGTGTGTGTAGTCTGGATCAAAGAAGATACACCTTGTGTAGAGGGCACAATGCCTAGGGCAGCTAGGCTTGCACAGATTAGGCTTCGAATAGGAAGTTGAGGCCGGGCTTACTATTTTAGTCAAATGACATGTCATTAAAAGATTGAAGGGTAAAAAACACTGAGGCCTAGGCTAATTGATAAATAATAGGGCGGGCTATTATATAAGGCTTAGGCCTATCTTAAATTTTTAAAGACTATTCAGGTCACGGGTCAGGTCAGTATTAAATTCTGAAAAGTTAGGCCTACTATCGGCTTGGCTAATAAAATAACAACATACCGGTACAAATCATGTTTCTTGTACTTTCCTCATTCAATTAGGTCGGTGCCTTGAAGTGAACTGTTGCAGCAACTTAGCCACATGATAGTTGTGAGGAGAATGTGTCGATGCAACTAACGTCTCACGTCTACAGAGTTTAGTCCAGAACGAACAGATTGTGTTCCATATAAAAGACCTGGTATGTGTAAGTTTTTTGATTTTAAGGCACATGCTAATATTTTGATTTCATGATGTGGTAGTGGTACAATCATAATTTCACTAAAAGACAATGATCCCTGCCATGTGACAAGGCACTAAACGATAATGTTCCACGTGACATGCCGAAATGACTTTTCCACTACTTTTGATGTGTGTATGTAGGGTCGCCATAAAACTAAATTTGTATTTACAATAAAACTCAAAATCTCTTGAATGTCCCTTTAATAATAATAAACAAACAAGTGCCCTTGGAATGCACAATTTACTAAAAGATGATTATGATCTCATGTGACTATATGAAAACGATCTTTCCTGAAAATCTTTAGAATCATAAAACTCAGCATCTCTGAATGTCCCATTAATGAAATAGTAATACAAATACTGAATCAAACAAACATCTTTAAACAGTCTTTGTGCACTTTCCATTTTAGACTTGTTTTAGTTTTTAGTATTAAAATGTCTTGTCTAAACTTGTCTTTAATTATGTTCCTTTTTCAGATGAAAATTTGCACATTGCACAGGAAGGAACTGGCCTATACAGCAACAAGCTAAAGACCAGAGAATAGGATGGATGATCGTCCCTACATGAAATATCTTCATTTGGCAATTGGATATTGTACCACAGTGAAACTGACCTATAGGGCACAGTTGCACAATATCAAGACATCAAGAACCCAACCCATCAGCTTTAATATCATACCTCAAAGAATAAGAAAAACTTTGGTGACAACAATGCATCTTGGTCAGAAAAGAATTAAAGGTTAAACAGGCGTCAAATTTCATATCTTGTTAAAAACCACACCAAAGTATTCCTCTGATCATAATGAATCTGAAAAAGTATTGTTTGATCTATAAAACACTATGTTCTCTATTTTAATATAAACAAAAATTTCAAGGGTCACATTTTTGGCTCCATGGGGATAAAATTTCAAACACTCTTTAAGATTTTCCTAAACAGTTACTCTAATTGTATGGTTTTTGATACCAATTCATATAATGAATAGTTTGCACCATCTAAGATGTTTTAGGATTACATGATGACATGATGAATACTTTGTAGGGCTTTTAACTTTTTTCTGAGTAAGGTGTGTTTTTTCTACCAACGTTTTTCTGATCCCTTAAAGTCTTAAAGAACTAAATTGCAAGCTCCAACGACAAATATCGCACAATGTTTGAAATTCATGCATCATTTATCTACAAATGTTGTAGGGAAACCATGACTGATAAAAAATTAAATTTAATGAAAAGAGTCATTGAAATATAAAGATGAATATTCAGACCAGGGTCTTACTTAAATGGTGGTGTTCCTCAAGGCAATGTCATTGGTCCTGATTCATTCCACTGATGCCTCGGATAAGTATGTGGTTGATTTGACTGTTGGTGAGAACAGAGCCTATGATGGCACCAGCACAATACAAGCCCCAGTCTATGATGTTATGTACACTTTGACTGATAAAAACAAATGGAGGCTGTCAGGTGTTGTTCAAGTCGTAGTTTCCAATCTATAGGCTTTGATTTGTTTGGGCTCCCAATATTAGCATTTATCTGACATTCCCATTTGAGAATAATTTCTTATTATCTTGTTTTATCTTTATATGTTAAAATGTTTTTACATATTTCTAGTGTGCAATTAAACATGTTTTTCAGTAGTGTAAAAATCATGTAGGCTAATTCAGCCACTCGGCTGCAATATGAACCAATACATAATATTGAAATTATTATACTTAGTTCTCTGGGTTGATGAGATGTACACATTTTAATCTTTACCCAGAGCAGCCAGTGCACAGAGCAGCGGCGCACATCGTTGAAAAAACCCCACCTATAGCAAACAACTATAATCTGTATACCTTCCTCGAGTCAGTAATTTAGGTATTGCTTTTTATTGTATCTCTAAAGGTAATGATGAGAAGTATACAAAAGTATAAATTTTCAGAAAGGAAATGATGCAAGGAATCCAACTAGCATAACAGATTCCTGAAAAATTAATAGTTTTTGAGAAATTCTCAAAATTTTATTTCACTTTACTGACTCGAGGAAGGTATATGGACTATAGTACATCTGGTCGGAGTTGAACCGGCAACCTTCGTAATACTAGCATGATGCCTAACCAACTGAGCCACAGAGGCATGTTGCAGAATAGTTAGAGCGTCATTATAGTATTATGAAGGTCGCCGGTTCGAACCAGACCAAATGCACTATTTTTTCAACACTTATGTGTGCTGCCTGCTCTGAGTAAGGCTAAGGGCCTGTGCAATAATTATGAGCCCTGGGGAGCAAGAATTTTGGTTGGGAAGCTAAAAAGTGCGCAAGTAATTTTTGGCAGAAAGGGTCCCGGACAAACGATTTTAGTTTAGACACACATTCATGAGGAACGCACTAAAAGGCTTAGGAAAACAGTACGCGCACGGAAACGTTATAAAAGATTTCTTTTGAAACTTTTGCACTATTGATGCGATCAAGCAAAGTCAGTCGGAAGTCTGCAACATTAAATTTTCAGTTTTGTATACGATAGTAAAAAGCATTCTATACAAAGCTGAATTTTGCAGAACACCCCATTGAAATTGAACATGCAGTTCCAAAGATATGACCAATTTAAGAGTTTCCAAAACAATAGGAAACAAAAGGAAATAGTTGCTTTGTTTGGCTATATCTCAAAATCAATATTGCCGACTTCCGACTGATTTTGCTTGATCGCATCACAAATGGTTTAGCTTATCATGGTCGGTAGGCATCATCAGAATGATGTTTGTTGATCCTTCTGATGTTGTCTACAACCATGATAGGCAAAACGGTCAATAATGAGTAAATGTTTTGGTTTTGTTCAAAAGAAATCTTTTATGTTTAACAACAAATCTGATGAATCTACTTAGTGACGTACGGAAATATTTTTCTGTTCACCGCGCTCCCATTATGTATCTAGACCATAAAATTTTAAGGTTTGCAAATCGGGATTCCCAAAATTTGGCATATATATATGGGGGGGCAAATATATTTTGGCCGGTCAATGGAAGGGGGGGGAGCAATTTTTGGCATGCCCATTTTACCTCCGGGGGCTCAATTACATGACAAAATGAGCCAAAATCATGGAAATTTCTGGTCATTTTAATATTTAATTCATGTGTATATATCCTTTGTTCGTAATACTGTGGGGCTGGAGAATCTGGCACTTACCCGTCAAAATAATGACTGACCCCTTTATAGGCGATGATAAAAACCCCATGTTCTACGGGCGGAAGGCCGTTGCAAACATATTCTAAAAATATTCAGCCAAAATGAGTAAAATTTAGCCCAAAAACGGCTGATTTTACATGCTTTTAGCCAAATTAAAAAAAAAAAATTCTCCAAAACGCAAATTCTGGGTCGGACGCCCAGGCCCGTAGAACGGGGTTCCTTTTTCGTCGCCGCACGGAAGATTGAACAAAAAAAATCAACATCCAGGAAAACTTATAAGGACCCCCTCTCCCACTGACTGTCGGTCTGTAAAATGTATAGTAGGCATAGACCCCATTAGGCCTACACCAAATTAATGAGTATAGAGGCCGAGATGCCACTTTTCAGGTTTTAGCCAGGTTTTAGTGAGTCCAAGTCCCGCTTTTTTATTCATTTTCAGCCCGTTTTGGGGCTTTGTGGCCTGCATTCACATGCTTTTTCAGGTTTTTCTCACCAGTTTCAGGTTTTTTTGAGTGAAACTGAGTGGCATCTTTGAGTGAAACTGGAGTATAATTCTGGCCCGGTTTTTAATACTCGAACAATTGTGAGAATATTTTCAATGTTACACTAGCCACAAATCAAGGTGAAACTTTGTGTTTACTTGGCCAATTTGCAGTTTTTACAATATTTTAAAGCCCCCAAATCAATGTGTTTGTTTATACTAGGCTAAAAAGGAAAAAAAAATAAGATTCACAGCAATTCTGGTGATACGAATATACCCGGCGGAGTGCAAATTTACAAGGGGCCCATATTGAAAAATGATCCATCCCCATCAGTCATCCAAAATGATGTTTGCCATATTGAACTGTCTTTCTGGTAACAAACCAGTAAATATACACCCAGAGACACCTAAAGACACTTGCAAGAGTGTTGCAAGTCCGTCACGTCATAGGCCGTCAAAAAACATTTTGAAGGCCTATGGCGTCGTGGAGAATTCTAAATTTTAGAAAGTGAAATTGCATCCTTATTTGTAAACTTGACGTCGAATGTTCTATTTAGTATTTGTTGAGTGGTTGTTTCTTTTGCCTCTGCCGATATAGCTGTATTCCGTGTTTTGGATTGAAAAAAGATTTTTTTAAATTTCTGACCCTGACTCGAATTCGTGTGAACCTTCGCAAGCCAAGGGTGCAGACAGGCGGCGGATGACATGATCGAGCCGGCAACTCGTGAAACCGCCCGGCCGTATGGCATTTTCCATATACTCGGTTAGTTTTGTGGGGTTCATTATCGAGCCCCAACGGTTTTAGCTTGTATTTATATTATTTATCAACATAGGCCTATTTGTTTGTGATATTTCAAGCGTTTTAAAATTTCAAAATAATCCCATTCAATTACACGGTTGACGATGAAAATTTACTGAATTTAGGGAATGCACGTCATACACCACCTGGGTGCAGAATAAAAAATTCGACGCTTCCATTTTTGGAAGGTATTCGATCCTTGATTTTGTTGCGGTCGGATGTTATATCAAGCACAAATATATTAAACACAAAATTTTAAATGATTTTACCACCAAACCTCAGTACATAGATGAACTCCTGGATGGGGCAGCTTTAATTAGCATGAGGCCGCATTGATATGTAAATAGCGTATTGTTATTTAAATTTGCGCCCAGACGTATTGAGGGCGACAGTCATGTTATCCAGGGAGGGCGAAGTTAGCGCGAGCGGTAATTCCTCGCTTTGCACCACTGAGGTCCCGGTTCAAGCCCGGCGCGCCCAAGGACTCATGTGTAATTTATCCCGATTCCATGCTCGCTCTCGCAGGTTTTCTCCGGGATCTCCGGTTTCCTCCTGTATCGCAAAAATCGGTGATTAGTTGTTTGGTTATCAAAACTTCCTTCACCCAATGGAATTTGGGGAGCTGCACAGAAAATTGGTGGATGTTACAATCTAAATGCGGATAGGTGTGCGCCGTTCGGCAGCAACCTAGTTGATGCGATCTGATTGTGATGATTCATCATTGCAGCGAAATTACAGCGCTTTGAGTCCTCTAAGATCTGGAGAAAGGCGCTTTATAAATCCAAAATTTATTTATTATTTATATCCAGACGGAGAATGGCTGCATATGCCGGGCATGTCAATTTGCTGAGTGAAGGCTGATAATCACCTTTCTGTATAGGTAATAAGCTAGTATATTTCGTCATTTTCGTGTACCAGTTGGTTATAACAAAAAATTAGTATCATATTAAATATATTAAATGTATAAACTTTGAAATTTACATGAATTTGAAGATCAGAGCTCCGAAATGTAGCTAAGTCAGGTGATGTGAAATTCTGCTGCGTGACCCCCTCTGCGTGGTAGAATTATATTCATAAAACATTGAATTTAACAGATATCATGGGTAGCCAACCACGATTTATCAGCATTTAAAATATTGGTTAAGTAACAAAGATAAATAATAAAGAGTACAAATGGCAATTAACTAGTAAACAAGCCTGAAATCTTAAAATGTTGCCACGTGATTTCCGAACACATGATATGTTAACATGTGACCACTATTCAGATTTACCGTAAATATTTGGAGTATGCTTGCACATCATGCACATACACTGTGCATTTCTTTACTTCCGTATAAAATCAATAATTCATGCTGGGAGCCAAGTAACATTGTCTGCTCAGAGCAGATTGGTATTTTATTTTACTTGAGAGCATAATAGAAATACATAAAACGAATAAGGCGCCATGATGGAAGGTCAGGTCGGTATCAAAGGTTATTATAACTTAAATACTACTTGTATTTCCCACCTTGCCTCTGTCACATGTTTCCTTCATATTATTGACAGCAAGTCCTAATTTTGACTTTGCTATTGCAAAATGTCATTTCATATCAAATTAGTAGACTTTCTTTGAAAAAACATATCACTGGTGCCTGATGGGAATACCCGTCCGCCATTTCATTAAACTGGATCGTTTTCGCCTGTTTTGTGCCCAGATGTATTGGGGCGCGCTATACTCTCATTGAACAGGCAAAGTTCGCAAAACTAACAACGTTGTTATTTGCCAAACTCAATTAACATGATCCAAGGGTCGAACATGAATTATTCATAACGAGCTATAACGGATCGATAACTGGCCTCACTTTCTAGCTAGTAAACCAGCTGAATTTTTCATAGATTTTGCGTTGCTAATAGAACAACCGTGAATTTAGTGTCACCCCCTTGCTCAGTATTTAAAAAAGTCTCAAATCGCGGCGATATTGCATTGTGATTTGAGTGACTTAACTTGCAAGTCCACCCGAGGCCGGGGCATATTTTTTTCCAACCATAGTCGTGGGCCGTAATACGCTCAACCCTAAACCTGACACTTAAACCGAACCGTGCGCCCTAACCAACCCTAACCCTTTCCTATGTGTTCTGGGTTGATAATATTTTGCATCCCGTTATGGTTGCAGAAAAAAAAAAAAATAAAGCGTCCGGGACATTCTCCTCCGCCGACGGCCTCCCCATGTCTTGAAATCAAATGTAAACACAATGTCAGAGCGCACATGGATGTCAAAGGTCAAGCTTATGTGCGGGGTTTCTGTGCCCTTGAATCTTCTTCAGTGTTCTTTTTCAGCTCCAATGTTATATTTAAAAATGTTGTTAAAACCCATTCACTGATTGAAAAATAAAAATAAATCTATCTATTTTATAACTGTAATAATTCTGTACATTATAATAAGTTTTTCTATAAACTAATGTGTATTAAATACTGAAATTCAAAAGCAATAAATTATTAAATATCACGCTACTGATAAATATCCGAGTTTGAACTCTTTATTATCATAGTGAAAGACTAAGTTCCATATATCCACATATAAAAAGGAATTTTACTTCTACGATGAGGTTAAAAGGTTGCCCGAACTCATGGGTGACGTCATTGTTTACGGCTGGAGTACCGACGTCGGTACCAGCTGTGGAGTACCTGGCAGGTGAGTACCAGTGTCGGTACTCGGAGTACCTTCAAAGTACCTACGCGACGAGGTATTCGCGAGTTGCAGCCGGCTTGCTGGGCCACAAGGGTCTGGTGGCCGACGTGGGTACTCGAGAGTAGCAGCACTGCTACTCTCATGAGAATCCCGTAGTGTAAGTATAGAACAGGGGTTTTCAAAAGGCCACCTGTGGTCCAGTGCAGGCCCGCCGACCAGTTGTGGTTGGCCCTACAGCTCTGAAGCGTATGTAAACATAGCAAACCAAGGTGTATTTGGCCCTCAAACACAATCTTTAAAATGATTTTGCCCCTCTGACCTGTGAGTGAAAATAATTGAGAGCCCCTGGACCCTGGTATAGAACAACTTCTCCATTTTGGACCAACTTTTGTTTACTTCACATGAACCAAAAAAAGTGGGTAATGGAGAATCCAACGAACGAGGACACAATACACATCAAGGATCAATAAATGATACATGTTACTTTCTACAAGTTAAGCACTTCTGTGGGCCTTGGAACTGGTAATTTTTGGCTATCGAACTTAACCTTCTTCTAATGCCTACATTTGCTGTTTTTGTCCCCCCTCTGCGTACCACCTAGTCTGTATTATACTTGTTTCCCCATGTCAAGTTGGTGTACCTTGCTCTCCTTCTTTCCAAACATGAACCACTTTCTATGATTAATACCAAAAAGGAAACGCATCCCAACCAAAATATTTACTGGGGTTAGGAAAAAAAAACCTAAATTTGATGGGTTAAAGAGTAAGGATGAGGCTGTGTATCAGTTCACCCACCTACAACACACCTACTAATATTTTTCAATGTATGCTGACTCATTAGTATTTAAGAGTATATGACTGGTAAGCCACAAGTTTAAAATTGCTGGACGATCTGATGCTGGATCTGGGGATTTCCCCTACAGAGCTGCATCCAGGAACTCACATGTCACAAATCACATGTACCAGTCTACACACATGTTGAAGCCATTTTGAAACCATACTTCTTTTAACTTTAATAACATTGTAAAAAAAAATTAATATAAACCAAACATAATTTTGTTTAGTATTCTGACATCATATGCATTATTATAAAAAATAGCCAAATAATATAAATTTAGAAGATAAAAAAGCTAATAAAATACATGTTTCAAAATTAAGAGTAATAAATTCATTTATAGCTTTATAAAAATAGGCTATATAGTATCAGAACCATATCCAGGGATGTGAGAGACCTAAGACAAAAAGAGAGGAAAATCACTAAAATACAGCGTAAAATCAGGGTAAAAACGCCGAATATGGGCTAAAAATAAAAGAAAACACATATAAATTTTGGCAATAAAAATATGAACTCTCACACCCCTGAGTATGAAAGGAATTTACATAATACCGCTGCCAATAGGATATATCACACTAGTTATTTAGCTGCCAACAATAATGGTACCAATATGACTACCCTGTAACAGCTCCTCATTTTACACTTGGGTGGAGTGGGCAATTTGTCTTTTTTTTTTCAAAATGAAAGAGACAGCAACTGCCCCCTTCCTCCCTCAACCACACACAACCAATAAATATGCCAGATTATTTTAGTCTATGGACAGACTATAATTATAAAGGATTCCCTGGCACAGTTACCTACAAGGAAGTAGTATCATGAGTATCCTCTTGTTTGTTTTGGTTGTGAAGCATTATGTAAGGTTCAAAAGTTGTAGATAATGTTTATGTAATACTATACATTGTACCAGCTAAACCTACCAATGTGTATACATGCTGTTAAAGTGGAAATTTTCGCACCTTTTATTTTCGCACTTCAAGCTGCTACCGTGAAAATAACAATGCATGAATATATTCATTAAGTGTATAGGTCAATGTAAGGGAACTTAGAATCGCAAATTTTAAAAACAAACAAGGAAACAGTTCAAAGTTGGTTAAATGTGAAAAATTAATTGTGTGAAAATTTCCACTTTTACAGTATTATGTCCCTTTAAGTTTCACATTAGCAGGAAACTTTGTGTTATTTCCCCCTAAAAATTTTCAATGATATTTTTAAAATAATTAATACTATTTTAAATATATTGAACACATAAACCATCAAAATGATACAAAAAGAATATAATCATAATAAAATAAATTCCAATGTTTCATTTATCAGAATATAAACACATTTCACAATAGATCTAATAGAATATTCTTATTTTGATTTCTTTTGGACAGTCAGTAGAAGATTGACCAATAAAGTGAAACGATCAACAACATTTGGTGAGTATAAATAATAAAAATAAATATTGTGATTTATACGGGGGAGGGCCGGAGGGAGGATTATCATCCAACAAATGGTGGATCTCATGGCGCTGTTATGGGAAAAACTGGAACTGGATTATAAGTCAGGACAGGATATACGTGTAGGAAGATTTTTAGAATGCAGCAAGAAAGTAGATTAACCCTAAACATGACTGAAACTCACTAAAACTCGCTATGAAAAGCACTGCACAATGCACAAGCATGCATTCCATGTGATGCCATGACGCAATCAGCCCAAGTCATGATATATACCTAGGGAATTGCTGTCCGGGCCAGCGTAACCCCTTGGCTACAGATCTTCTGCGTGGCATGCGAGTGGTCTGAGGCTTGAATCCCAGGGGTACCAAGTGACTTCTTTGTTCGTCTTCTTTCCTTTTTCGTTTTTTTTTCCTTACGATAGCAAAACAAGAGCACCAATGGCGCTGTGGCTCTGTGCTTTTTTGAATGTGAAAGTAATTGCAGTCGAATGTGCAACAGGTGAAATCATATACATTGTATGTGCCAGATCACATGCAATCATACATCTTGCTGGTTGGTAGCTATATCTTATTTGCAGAGCATAATACATCCATCAATAAGTTTCATATCCACATGAGGTTTTAGTAATTTGACCTTGGATGACCCCTGAGTGACCTTGGATGACCCGAAAATGACATTCCAAAAATTTGGCTTGAAATGTTGACTGTACCCACCAAGTTTCATGCCCATGCGAGTTTTTAGTAACTTAACCTCAGATGACCCCTGGGTGACCTTGGATGACCCCGAAATGACCTTCCGAAAATTTGACTCTAAATGTTGACTGTACCCACAAAGTTTCATGCCCATACAACAGTTTTTAGTAATTTGACCTCAGATGACCCCTTGGTGACTTCAGATGACCCCGAAATAACCGTCTGAAAATTTGACTCTACATGTTAAGTGTACCCACCAAGTTTCATGCCCATACAAGTTTTTAGTAATTTGACCTCAGGTGACCTCGGATGACCCCGAAATGACCGTCCGATAATTTGATTCTAAATGTTGACTGTACCCACCAAGTTTCATGCCCATACGACAGTTTTTAGTAATTTGACCTCAGATGACCCCTTGGTGACCTTGGATGACCCCGAAATTACCTTCCGAAACTTTGACTCTAAATGTTGACTGTACCCACCAAGTTTCATGCCCATACGAGTTTTTAGAAATTTGACCCCAGATGACCCTTGTGAGCTCAGATGACCCGAAATAACCGTCCGAAAATTTGACTCATAATGTTAAGTGTATCCATCAAGTTTCATGCTCATACGACAGTTTTAGTAATTTGACCTCGGATGACCCCTAAGTGACCTCGGATGACCCCAAAATGACCGTCAGAAAATTTGACTCTAAATGTTAACTGTACCCACCAAGTTTCATGCCCATACGACAGTTTTTAGTAATTTGACCTTAGATGACCCCTGGATGACCTCGCGTGACCTTCACCCACTAACCAATACAAACTTGTGCTGTCTGGGGTCAAGATGCACCCGCCCACCAAGTTTGAAGAACGTGCGACCCCTAGTCTCCAAGAAAATTTTTTTTGCATATTATGCATAAATTATGCAAATTAGGTAGGTAATTACCATATTTTGCGCTGAAAATCGAATCAGGTCGAGATCCTCTGGTCATGCTACCCCCACCACGTTTCATCATCATAGGTAGGGACCGGCACATCTGAGCGAGGGCGCTATTTATTTTACTTGATAATTAAGCCCTATGTAAATCTGTGCCATTTTGTGCCACTGAAAACACCATTTTTGGAGAAAATGATGAATAAAACCAAAATGAATCGTTTTCAGATGCTCTAGTTTGCATTGACAACAGATTCAATGCTTAAGGAAGCAGAATGCAACATTGACTTCACTTTTGAATATTTTTTTCTGTGAGATATGCCTTGGTGAAAATCACCGTTTTGGTCAAAAAAGGGGTCAGAAAGGGGCATTTTTGGGAAAAAATTATATTTTGACCCAAAATTCATCTTCTGACAAAAGGGAAACATGGTTTGACAAAAACTTTCATCCTTTTCACATAACAATTCCAGTTTACTTATTTGCTGGGAGAAAGCACTTTTTTGTTATCGCTTGGGAAAAATCATTGTTTTTGCCTAAAATGGGCCCAAAATGGCCAAAAAATGGCAAAATTTGACCAAAATTAGCACTAAAATCACATTTTTACCACCTTAAAAATTGAATTTTCATACAAAATTTCACAGACGTGTTGGAAATGATAACATACATAATATTCAACAAAAATTAGATAAAATTACAATGAAAACAAAAAATTGACAAGGGGGCACAAAAATTATCAAGTCCCCCCATGCACTCCTATGGTAAGTCTTATCAGAGAAAATGGCCCAATGTTCCGACAGTAATTTCGTCATAACTTCACTTAGCAATACAGTAGAAGATTGGTTTTGGTGTCAAATTGTTTCTGAGAAGTTCTCTCTTCCAATAAACAATAATTCATGTTAATAGAATTAATTTGAAATGTTTATGCCTGTCCCTATCATAGGGCTTAGCATTCTTACGGATCCCCAGAAACAGCTTCACAAGGCGGATTTCTTCAGATTTCCAACCATTTTGCAGAAGCGTTCCGCATAAATTATGCAACTTAACAACTAAATGCGCATACTTTTCGCCAAAAACTAATCAGGTGATCAGCAGGTGTGTATCATTCCTGTCACAAGGTTTCGTTACCATGCGCCGCTATCAATTTGCGCTGATATTCGCAGATAAATTATGCAAATTAGCTATGTTAATTTGCATATTTTCACCGAAAACATACGACACGGAGCAAACTTGGATACCCTTCCTCCCACCAAGTAGCGCCCCCGTAGGTCTTACGGTTCCCCAGATACAGCTCCGGAGTCCGGACAAACCTTCGGACATCCCACCCCCACACACAGACGGAAATAGTGATTACTAAGTCCCATCCTGAACAAAGTTCAGAAATGAAATTTTATCAACTTGCGCTGATTTTCGCATAAATTATGCAAATTAGCTATGTTAATTTGCATTATTTTTCACCGAAAACATACAATTACGGAGCAAACTTAGATACCCTTCCTCCCACCAAGTAGCGTCCCCGTAGGTCTTACAGTTCCCCAGATACAGCTCCGGACGGACACACGGACATCCACACCCCCGGACAGACAGAAATACTGAGGCGAGACAAAAAATGAAATTTTATAACAAATTTTTGTGACTTGAGATCATTTGCATTTTTTTGTAAACACCAAAACTGTTCTGTCCTGACATGTCTGTTGTGTCATGTGTGTTGAACCCGGTCCAACCGAACAATCGTAAGTTCTGTTCGGATCTGCCTGGATGCTGTACTCCGATTAAGCAGGACTAGCTAACATCACATCAGTGTTTATTTCTGATAGATTTCACTTCATGATTTTTTCTTCAATTTCATCACTTACGAAAGTACAAAAGTAGACAATCTAGTAGTCAGTATAACCTCGGAGCAGTTCGTGTGACACCTACGTACATGGAATAGTAGTACATGGCTTCCGAATTTGGAACTTCACATGTTCAACTTGTCATGCCGGTCGAGTCCCGCGTTTACAACTAAAATCAAACCACTTCTAGATTAAGTCCATCGCTGAATCGCTGAATTTTACAAATAACTTAAATAAACATCTTTATATTTAATAAAAAAAATATTATGGTATGCTCGTAAATGCTTTGGAATGACATTTACCAGAAGCTCATGAGCTCAGAATGGTAAACAAACTAGCGTATTTTCACCTCGATTATGCACCGTAGCTCTCTGTGGTTGAGTTTGCAAGGTCAGTGGGTCAGTGAACTTAGTCTCCTATGCAGCCAGTTTGGTTACGCTCCCTCCACAAAAATGTTTGTGTGGAAGGGCGGAACCAAACTGGCTGCTGTGGAGACTACTGCAAGAATCGATCAATCACACAAAACTGTTTGCTGATTGGTTCAGAAATGGTGATGTCATCAATCAAGAAAAACTAATCGATTTATTGGTTCAAAATAGCCTCATAGAAAAAGTACGAAGTTTGTTGAGCATCGCAGCTTATCGGTAAAAAACGTGACCTTTAACAAAAAAAATCGGCACAGTGCTTTCGTACTGCACTTGCGCAAGCCAAATAGTCCCCAGAAAAGTCATTTGTTCAGATTTATTCGGGATTTATTCAAGATTCAGACATGTTCTTGACTATTTTTTGACATTCCTTACCTATCTCTTTATTTAAATTATAAAGAAATAGTGAAGAAAAGTTAAGAAGTAGTCAAATAATTTCTGATCTGAACTAAATCTTAAGAAATGTACCTCCATTGGTTTCCGTCTGTATTACGCATCTTAAATTATACAGACCAGAATAATCTCTAGCACACACAGGAACCAAGATATAACTCGATTATCGTGACTATTTTGGTCTTTTTTACCCCAAAAAATAATACTTTTATCGCCTGAATTTCAATAAAATCTGGAGTGCAATCGATTCAAAAATAACTTAGCCAAACTTAGAAAGCGAAACTTAAGTCTTCATATCAGTCATTAAATGATCCTTAGCATAAAACCAACAGCGATTGTGGCCTGAAAATGAATGCTAGTTAGTTGCATGACAAAGGCACTGATAAGCTCCGCTCAGAGCCAAAAACCATGGGTTGCCAGGTTAGGGTTAAGGTAGTATGAACGGCTACGGTGTCATGCTCAGATTTGCTTGAAAATGATACAGAATGTGGAGATGGGTGAGAAAAACTCACCTGTCCATTTTTAATTTTTTCCAAAAAAGCGTTTTTGACTTATGTAATTTTTGGTGATTGGAAAACCCCATAGACTTTGCACACGGCATGTTTTTGGCATGTTGCCAAGTTCTTCAAATCAGCTTAATTTTTGAAAACAAGTAATTTTTTTAAATGTGATTTTCACTCCTTTATACCCACTGCATAAATCTGGTTTTTAATTTATTTTATTGCAAAAATGCTACTTAATAATTGACAGCAATTTTTTCCAAGATATTGGCCTTAACGCGGCTGTGTACTCTAGCCATTGTTTCTTTCTCAAAATTGAGGTTTTATGATATGTTTGTACCTTGTTATGTTTTTTATAAATACAAGGAATGAAAATCCAGATTTGTAAACTCCAACTGCAATATTTTAAGGATTTTATTTCACTATTCCACTCGTGTTTGAAATTGAAAAGGAAAGAAAATCTTTGTTGTACCAGCAAGGTACACGCAGCGTTAACAACTCATCGCGTTGCGTGTCGCGCAATTTGTTAACGCACAAACGCTGACGATACTGCTGACGACACGCTGACGCTTATCTACATGCGTGGCGCATCTGATGGAAACACCACGGAAGCACTGATTTCACAAAAACCTAGTGGTCAAATGGCTCCGTTTTAGCTGATAAAATGTGGGTTTTTTCAAGTTCTTTCCCCAATTTAAATATCAAGTTATGAATGGATTTCGCTCAAACTTCTCAAGGGGCTGTGGATTTACCCGATGTTCACGTAATATAAGTTTCAAAAACGAACACTGTCGCATTCTCCTGTGAGATTCGATGAAAGTGCAAAATGTGACCACTTTAAACTTCAACGGCCATTATTTCAATGTTCATTTTCTCGGTAAAATGACGATTTAGGTACACGATAACTCAATAAATACAGCATCTATAGGTAAGCAAATATGATCATCGTAAAAAGCATGATCGACTCAAGAAACGGTTTTCTCATTTTTTATATTTTGGTCTATTTCCGATTTTGGGCATCATTTTGTGCAAATAGGCGTTTTTGAATTTTAAAAGTTCATTTTGATGCCTTATATGGTCAATATCTCAAAAAACAAGGCCAATATCAAAAAATAAAAAACCGTTTTGGAATGGAGCCTCAAGATTGAGCTAAAAACAAAATAAAATATTTTGGAAAGAGTGTTTTTTGTTATGATGTACCTAACAAATATTGCCAAAAACTCACTTTTTTGTGATTTTCTTCAAAATTGTTGTTTTTACCCCAAATCTGTATTTGTATTAAGATTTATTGATGTCTTGCCTTCATAAAAATGTATACTTTTATATGTTTTTGTGAATAATTACAAAGTTATTGCACTTTTACTACATGCATGTCTGAGAGTACACAGCCACCTTAACAAAGGAGATATAAAATGGTAATGTTAGTACTTTTTTCAATTTTCTTGACTTTTTCTAGAAACACTAAATTACCTAAATTCTAGAATTTTTTTGGAGCTAACTATAGGTCCAATTTCAACAAACAAGGTGTCATATGAAAGGTAATCAAATTTGGAACATTCTCTCGCCAGCTTTTTTTAATTAAGTGTTTCTATTTTAAGTTATAGGTGTTTCTAAATTTCCCTAAAATCAAAAATTTAAAAATTAATTTTCTAAAAAATTAAACACTTTATCCCAAAAAGCTGGCGAGAGAATTTAGATATTAAGCTTATACACCATCCCTGAAAGTTTGGAAACCATAGCACACTCCATGTAGGCAAAAAAAATTATAATGTGGAAAAATTTAGGTAATTTTCAAAAAATAAAGAAATACATAAGAAATAGTAAAATGTGGATAAAATTCTAAAAATAGGTGGAGTGAAGACTTATCTTTAGTTTGTTCTAAGTTTTAAATTAATACACAATTCCAATTTGCTATTGTGGCTATTTTGCTGCAAGGTTGATTAGCCGTTCATACTACCTTAAGTTAAAATGCATGCAGCTGTACCATTGCAATTTGCCAAGGTGTCCAGTTGTAAATTTTAGTCACTAAAATATCATCTATATTCATTGATAGGGATAAACTTGGAATGTTGCATCTGTCAAAACTTACAAGGCCTGTGATTGGTTAGTTGTGTGTGATGAGGGAGGTATTAATCTAGGGCCTTCATCGGAAAAAAGGAATCCCAGAAAATGGTGGACAATATGTCTGTACTTTTACAAGCCAAAAACAACTTTTCTTGGCATTGCTGACATGGTGCCGTCAGGAAAGAAAGTTTCTTGTTATTAAAACATATGTCATAAGATGATTTGTATGTTTGAAGGTGAAAAACTAACTATAGGACATACAATGTAACTGCATTCTGAAATTTCAATCATCAAAATAAATTGTAAACAAATTCTCAAGAGTTTCATTGACAGGTGATCATATGATGTCAAATGTAGTATTCTGAATTTATCTTTGCCGATGACTATAAATGCACTCAGTAATACTTTTGAAATGCAATGCATACATTTTTACATGAATTCTACCTTACCAGTGTTCGAATTAAGAAAAAATAAATGTTTGTCCCATGGACAACCAGGTTACAATTTCTGGTTGTCAGTCTAAGTTTTTGGTTGTCCGTACTTGGAACAAGTTTTTGCTATTAATATACTTGAATATCAGTGTATAGGTACGTGGTTATACTTATGTGATATGTTAATGTTCTACCCACGCCGGAGATGCCGCCGATGAGCAACGCAATTACAAGCCACAGACAAGAGATAAACTTTATATCACATTCGACAACAACATAGTTCATATTTTATGTCACGCTTTCCATTGAATTAATTACTGGCTTGGTTTTGAAACATTGTACTCTGGCAATCGCGAATGTGAGAATTTCCCCACAACCACGAGTGTACAAGTACAAAGGCGAGTTTTGGCTACAGATTTATGGTTGTCTGGCGGACAACCAAATCAGTATTTTTGGTTGTCCGGCAACTTTTTTAGTTGTCCCGGGCGAACGGACAACCAAAATTTCGAACGCTGTACCTTACATTTTGAATTATACCTTTGTGTGTTTTTTTGCTTCTTGATTGATTTCTATTCTGATCTCTGTAAGTCTTGTCCACCTACCCCTGCTGTAAATATCGAAATACTAGCCATCTTGCAGACAGCAGTGTTGGAGGACTCGGGACTCGGACTCGGACTCGAGTCCTTTTTTCAAGGACTCGGACTCGGACTTGGACTCGGGAGCTAAGGACTTGGACTCGGACTCGGACTCGGACCCCAAGGACTCGGGGACTCGGCTCCGAGTCCTCCTCGAGTCCGGCAAAATAGGGTCTTTTTAGCATGCTTAGGTCTTTTATTTTCATACATTGTAAACTTCCTCTTATGCTTGATCAATGATCACATCACTTGGTTAATTTAAGAAATTTTGCATGCAAAATAAATTCAGTTTGTAAATAAAAGTACAACCAAAAAGTAAGATTGCTTTCAGTTATATCTTTAATGAATTTTAATCATAATCGTTTGTCATGACTGCTTTGTTAGACGCAAGTCTAGAATGTACATGCGGTGTCGAACTTTGGGAACTAATAACTGATTTGGGGGCAAAATAGGGGCTTGATGAACTGAAATTCCAACATTTTTGTGGAGGTCTGTGAACTAAAATTGGGCGAAATTATAGGCTTTGGAGCTAACAAATTCAAAATGTTTCCAAATTTGAGCTAAAGAGCTACAATTTTCAGAGTGTTAGGCTCAATGAACTGGAGCATGATGCAAATGTGGGTCTTAATCTAAAATTATGAGCATTAGAGGAAGGTAAAATTAGGGGGTAAGAATTTTTTGGCCGATCGAAAGGGAGGGTGGAATTTTTGGCACATATGGGGCACATTTCAAATAAAACGCTTATAGAAAACAGTACGGGAACCCTTACATTTATGCAAATTTCCCTGCTCGCAACATATATCTGAAGGTTTGTAAATTGGTCCCGGAAATTGGTATCCCAAAAAAATGGCATGTGCAAAAAAAAAAAAAAAGGGGAGTGCAAAGATTTTTGGCAGGCCGGGGGCAATTTTGGCAGGCCGAGAGGGGATAAGCAATTTTTGCAATTTCACCCCTCCTTGGGCTCCGCATAGTTATTGCACAGCCCCAAAACAATTACTAGGCATGCTAGGTGGTACTAGCAAATTTATGTATTTACAAGAAAATAATTATAGAACTAAAATTCTGGTTAAGTATAGGCCTACGTTGATAAAAGTATTGGTGAAAACCCCGGGGCTTGAATTTGATACATAAGGACTCGGACTCGGACTCGAACATTCAGGACTCGGACTCGGACTCGGACTCGGACATCAGAAATTGGCAGGGACTCGGACTCGGGCTTGGACTCGGACACCAAGGACTCGGACTCGGACTCGGATGACGAGGACTCGACTACAACACTGGCAGACAGCCCTGCTGACTTGGTTGTCAAGGTTTACAGGAGTAACCAAAGAAAATTTCTGATCCCAATTTTGATCACGTAACTGCTCTCAACAACTACAAGTTCTCAATCTATTATAGGCTCTCATTAGTTATATTTTAGCTGCTATAGCAGCTAGACAGATCTATATTTGGGGGTTAGATGGTTTTGCCAGTTATAGTTTGTTTCTTTGCTGAATTGCTTTTTGAGTACAGGCTAATCTTTAGAATACCCTACCTACATTTTACCATCACTGAAGCTACCCTAGTTAAAACCCAGCTACACAGACAGCGCAAAACTTGGAAGATACAATTGTATAAAAATAGTACATTGAAATTCAATGACAATTCAATTTGAATGATGTTTGAATTAAAAGGGCATTTTGTGATCCACTTTTCTCTAAAAACAAAATTGAGATTTTTATGTGGCCTATGGAGCAGTGTAATACACAAAATCATGCATAACTCGCAAATGCAACATCAGAATCCCAGAATCAACTGAAATTTTGGGAATAAGGTTTTTTTGTGGATATCTTCTGCAAAATGTCATCGAGGATGCTAGGATCATGAAATACTCCTTTAAGTAAAATACTTACTCGCCAAATATCAAGACAGCTGTAACAGACACAGCAATAGCAACTATTGGATTTGTGATTCGATCTAGAAATATTGGCATAGATTCTACAGCAGCTGCATTAGCTAACAGCAATGTGACCAATAGTAGATGGTGTTTCTCTATCAACGGCGTGATGCGTTTAGCGTATACACGTTCCTCTTTCTTGCCTCCGGATGCCAGCACTTTTAGACTTGTGAGGTCTAGAGACAGGAGACCCATTGTGAGACCAGACATTAGTCCTGCAGATCAAAAAAAGAATATACTTTGATCAGCTCATAATCGGTGGGAATTGTTAGGCTTTTACCACTACACCGAAAAAGTAGATCCACGTTAAGAGTGATATTGTTCATCTGGAAGATCTACAATGTGCATGTTAAAAAAAGTAGACAGATATAGGACTTGAATTAATAATTTGTGATTTTTCTGGCGAGGTGTCACCAGACAATTCTCTAAATAAAATATACATGTATTGATATTAATCCGCGATGTTAAAATTCCCGCAGATTACGAGCTGATCAAAGTATAGCACATTCACTTTTATGTTTATTTGATTTTTTATCACATCAGATCAATTTGGACACCAAATGTCCTTATTTTAGTTGCCTCAATTCTTGTTGATATAGCCCGATGTGCTTCCTTGCTTTTGAAACCCATCACTCACTCATCCACTGATGTTAGATAAAACTGCGACTAACTGACCTGATACCAAACCTTTTCAAAATTTGCAATTTTGTACTTTTTTGCACATATTTGGTATAACTTGCCCCATGGGTACACACTAATGCTCACCATGGGGGTCACTCTCATGTGCAAGTGTCTTCTGACAGTCCAACAACCTCTGAAATGCACATTTCATGGTGTAGAAACCACATACAATTTCATTTGTACCCTTATACAAGGCAAAAGCACCCTTACCAGGGAAAGGGCTATGATTTAAAGAGGCATTTCGTGATCCACAGCCTCATCCCCCACTTTTCTCAAAACAAGTTGACATATTTTTATAATATACCACCGGAAATCTCTGAAAACATAATGTATATATACCAAAAATTTCTTGCAGATTAATTCATGTAACAAAAATATCGTCAAAAATGAATTGTGTTCGGGTATACCAGAGTAGCCTATGGAGCAGCGTAATACACATTTTGGGAATAAGCTTTCTTCATGGATATCTGCTGAAAAATCTCATAAAAAGAAGATGCTAGGATCACAAAATACTCCTTTAACCTACCATGCTGAAAAAAGGCAAAAATGTGTAGTATAGCATCGCAGATAGACACATAATTCCACTCCCGCTGGGGCGCTGATCATGCTGATGAGACATGCTGATCAACACACCCACACTCAGATATCAGGACAGAGACAAATGGCACACATACCTGCAACTGCTACTAAACCAACATAGATGCTTAAATAGATCCAGAACCATTTATCATGCCAGTCCAATGGACCCTCCGGTTCACTGTATATAGTGCCATTACATATAATGGTGTCCTCGTTCATTAGCGTGCAGTTCAGTTCCATATTGAGACTATGTACTCAAAACAACACTTTGGCAAAGTTGACAAACCTGGAAATCCTGAAAAAGAAAGTGGTATATTAAAATATGTCAATTACTAAGTATTTGACCTAATTTGATTAGAACACCCGCCTCCAGACATCTCATGAAGGAGGACTTAATAATTACCATATTTAAATTAAAACTTGATATTGTTCCTACAAAACAACGTTTCGGCTAAATTGCAGCTCTATGCCAATCTGCTTTTGCTGTGATTTACCCCCAGCACACAAAATTCCTCCTGGGATTTACCTAGCATTTCTCAGTTTTTATTTGTGCCAAAACTATTTTGAATAGATATAATAATAAATTAGTCGTCCTATAGTGGCCTTTTAAACACGCTTTAGTCTGAGAACCGCTAAAACCCCAGAGACCGCTCTGGACACCCAAATGGGGTAGCGGTCACTGGGTATTAGCAGTGTTGGATACAGATTGCCATGGCCAAAAGGCCGTATCTAGTAGGGCTAAATAAGTTCAGTTAGAAAAAGAGGGGCAGGCCCCCTTCCCCCTACTGGTCAGGAATACTCAGGACGTCTCGGTTGTAAATGTTAACTGCTTCACTATACATTTTATTGAGTTGAAAATATCCCAGGAAAATGTACTGTCTTAGTTGTAGAGTTACAGAGATAACCCTGATATTCTTTCACTCAAATTGGCACAACTCTATCAATTCTCTATATTCTTCCATATAATTTTCTGTAATTTCTGGATGTAAGCTTGCAACCAGCATATTAGGTTCTGAAGATGATTGTGGTTTGTTTTGTAACATGTTTTATGCTAAGGCTCTCACCAATTCCCACCCATCCTTGGCCTACCTGGGTCAAAATTCCAGTAACAGGCTATTAAAGCAATAATGTGTGATTTGCATATAGATTCTCATTTAAATGTTTGTTTTCACTGATCACATCATCGGACGCATCACATACTGGTCTATCTCGAAAAATGCGCATTTCGAGAAAATCGCAATTGAAAATCTTCGTATTAAGTTTACCTTTCTATAATTTAATTAGACTATGGATTTTCATGAAAGTGGTTTTAAATTAAAGCATATACTTGTCAGATTTATTAAAGAGGAATCTTGAATTATATTTACGTATGCAATATTGCTTAAAACTACACTAAAGTTGTAGTTCTGTATGTGAAATAGTTAATTTCCCTATATCGTATTTAAAGTGCATCACATACTGGTTTATCTTGAAGCTTCTCGAGATAGACCAGTATGTGATGCACTTTAAATACGACATCGGGAAATTAACCATTTCACATACAGAACTACAACTTACATGTAGGTTTAAGCAGTATTGCATACATAAATATACAGTAAAACCTCATTATAACGAAATCTGATACAAGAAAAACCCTGTTATAAAGAAGTATTTTTCCAGAACCAAGATACAAAATTCTTTTGTTATTTATTGTTTTTACAACCCTGATATAACGAAATTTGGATATAAAGAACTAATTTTTCTGTCCCTGACAACTTCGTTATAATGAGTTTCCACTGTAATTAAAAATTCCACTTAAGACAGCGTTCAAGCTTCGACTTACGTTTGGCGGACAGAATGGAGGAAACTTAAAGTGAAAGATATCCTACTTAAAGGAACTTATTCTAGGGTGAAATTTTGTGTAGAAACTGAATCTGACATAAAAAATGCATAATTATCAACTTGAACATTTTCCCAATCCCCATAGCAATGTACAGGAATATTTCTGCCCAAAATCGTCAAATTTGAGCAAAAATTTTTGTTAAAAAAATAAGTCCTTCAAAATGGAGATACTTAAGCCTAAACAAAAAACATGCTGCTCTAGAGAAAGGTATTGGTTAGAGCAACATGTTCTTTGTTTAGCCTTACACCTCCCAGTTTTGAAGGACTTATTTTTAACAAAATCAATACTTTTTTCACGCCTCAAAATTCTTAGGGGTGGGGGTAGCATATTGCAAGTTATTTTCTTTTCTGTAAATCTAGCTTACTTATTTGTTATATCACCATTTAGCTATTGAAATACTGAGCAAAATGACACTTACAACATACCTATAGCTCATACCATTGTGGAGATATGGCATTTTCAAATCGAAAATGAGGCAAATATTATACTTTTTTCCAAATCAATTGTCACCCGAACCTTTGAGTTTCTACCCATGCTATGAAAATAAAGAAATATATGGATCTCATTCAATGCTTTTAATATCACAATTGTACCCTTGTTACACAATTAGCCAAAATTGGACCAAAAAATGAATTTTTCTCAAAATCAGTGAAAAATAAGGGGTTTTAAGTGCCAAAATCTGAAAATATGTCACATTTTACCCCTAATAACATTTAAGTAATTAAGAATTTTGACTGTTTTCACCCCTAAATACTTTTTCACGGTTTGTCCGCCAAACGTAAGTCAAAGCTTGAACGCTGTCTTAAATAAATCTTACAAGTATATATATGCTTTAATTTAAAACCACTTTTATGAAAATCCATAGTCTAATTAAATTATAGAAAGGTAAACTTAATATGAAGATTTTCAATTGCGATTTTCTATAAATGCATGTTTTTTTCGAGATAGATCAGTATGTGAAATACGTATTTTGTAAAAATCATAGATTTAATATTTTAGAACTAATTATTTAGGAAAAATTGAGGTCTGTAATTTGTTGAATTAGAAGAGCTCCGTAAAAAAGAACTCTATACCAATTTTCTCAGAAAAGTCAAAAATTCAAGATAGACCAGTATGTGATGCACCCGACGACATTATCCCATTTTAATTTCGAGCCAAACAAATGAGGTATAACAAAGAAATGCCATTATTTCATTTCAACACCTACAATGCGTATACTACGCTCGCCGATCGTATTACATGTAACTGCACGGAGTATCGCGCTCGACGTGTGTACATACAAGCGGACATCCATGGTACATGTTAGCAAGCACTCGATCGTTGAACTCTGAATAAAACCGGGTCGACCCGGTTTTAATACAAAAAGTTATATTTTTTATACTGTTATTAAAGCACTTCAGGCTTAGTCTTTTACATGGTATTTTAGTATACCACTGGGCATTATAATTTCATGTATGCAACAAGGCGGTTCTCGAACCACAAGTCTTGCAGGCTTTCGCAACCGCCTACTTTCGCGATTACTTTTGGTAGAAGTAAATGAACCTGCAACCCATGGCAACCCCTAAATGACCTTCCAAACATTTGGCTCTAAATGTTGATTGTACCCACAAAGTTTCATGCCCATATGATAGTTTTTAGTAATTTGACCTCAGATGACTCCTGGATGACCTCAGATGACCCCTAAATAACCGTCCAAACATTTGGCTCTAAATGTTGACTGTACCCATCAAGTTTTGTGCCCATACGAGTGTTTAGTAATTTGATCTTACCACCGATGACCTTGGAATGACCTTCCAAAAATTTAGCTCTAAATGTTGACTGTACCCACCAAGTTTCATTCCCATATGACAGTTTTTAGTAATTTGACCTCAGCTGACCTCTGGGTGACCCTGGATGACCCCAAAATGACCTTCCAAAACTTTGACTCTAAATGTTGACTGTACCCACCAAGTTTCATGCCCATACGACAGTTTTTAGTCATTTGACCTCAGATAACCCCTGCGTGACCTCAGATGACCCCAAAATGGCATTCCAAAAATTTGGCTCTAAATGTTGACTGTACCCACCAAGTTTCATGTCCATATGAGTTTTTAGCCATTTGACCTCAGATGACCCCTGGGTGACCCCGAAATGACCTTCCAAAACTTTGGCTCTAAATGTTGACTGTACCCACCTATTTTCATGCACATACGACAGTTTTTAGTCATTTGACCTCAGATGACCCCTGTGTGACCTTGGATGACCCCGTAATGGCCTTTCAAAAATTTGTCTCTAAATGTTGACTGTACCCACTTTACCCTTCCTCGGGTCCATGGATAACGACTAGTACTGTAGACTATATAACACTAAAAATCAACCCAATACACGGCCCTTCCATTCTGTAGGCAATACGCCTTCCAGTTCCCAGTACTTTGTGGGAATTCACTTTTACCGATCCTGGGTCATGCGATCTTTCTATATACCGTACCACATCCATGTTCTCACTACATTAATGTTTGTGTAAGCGACTAAAACAATATTGTATCCGACCAATCAACGCAGCTTGGCAGCGCAGGGATATTTGAAGAGGCTTCCCTAGCTAAATAAATAATGTGCAAACATTTGCAAACTGCACGCGATAATATACGCAATATGGACAATAGGCCCAAGTTCGAGTCGAGTGGTTGCCTTTTATTATTGCGCATACCATGGGTCTATCAGACGCGTGCCAGTTGAGCTCAATACCTCTCAGTTGTTGACAAGTGTCCCATCCGATCTTGCGTCACATCCCGCGGCATAGGTTTGTGCTACCATATTTGAATTGAAACTGGGGCGGGGCTTTCGTATTGACATCGGAATAAGAAACTATGTTATTTTTGCTTCCGAGCCCAGTAACTCCGACCGTGGATTCTCGGTGCCCGAGCAAAGAAATGATCCACCGCTACATATAAGGAACTGCGCCCGGGAGCAGCAACTCCAATAGTGGATTCTCTGCCCTCGGGCGCAGATCGTCCACTACCGGACGTTCTGCGGAGGGGCACAGGACTCAGGAGCTCCACTGGTGGATCTCGTACATAACTCCTACCGGGCAGGGATCATGTACTTGGCATGCGAGATTGCCTAAGCCTAAGGTTAGAATCCCAGGGGTACCAAGTGACTTCTTTGTTCATCTTCTCTCCTTTTTCATTTCTTCTTTATTTTAAAACTTCTGATAGCAAAAAGCAGTGTCGGTGAGACCGGCGGAACCAAAATGGTTATTGAAATACTATTAGACCATATTATGGTTTTACAGGCAGATAAGAGATTAATGCTTTAGTACTGATGTCAGGGTGACAGGGATTATGAAACATTAGTACATGTAGGACAGTCTACAGATCAAATGGCCAATAGAGCTCTGCATGCCTGAAAATGAGGCAATTGAGGCTGGGGATTGAGGATAGACTTTTCAATCAGTGTTGGACCAACTCTATCTCGTCAGGATATGCAGGTAGTTATCCTCATGATATTTCGCAAGATAAACTCCTGCACAGAGTTCTTGGTTTGACTTGTGAAAAAAAATGATAAACTCCTGCACAGAATTCTTGGCCAGACTTGTGTAATAATTGTAGATCATCTGAACACTTAGTACGCCACTGACCAGCTTCTATTGTTTATAGTCACGCTAAAAGTTGATCGATACATGTTGAAATCAGCACAATTCATACACCTTTTTGCAATGAAATTAAGTTTCTCAGTCAATAAAGCAGTACTTTTTTTCTTCAGTAATGCCAGTTAAAAACATAGTGCTTGGATATACCTTTTTTTAACAACTACATGTAAGGCAAAGCAAAGAAAATTGGAATTTACTACGTATCACTCATTTGGTCGTGCTATGGTACGATCCTTCGTTATATGTAGATCACCTTTCCGCACGCCATGTACTTACTGGTATTATGAACATCGCGTTCGACTAATATTTCCATCGTAATAATAAACGATGGTACCTGCGTTTTATTCAAAATCTCGGATTTGACAAAACTACAGCACATAGGGTCTTGATTTTTGCAGGGTATGTTGGTTTAAAAAATGAAACCGCCCAGCCGTATGGCATTTTCCATACATACTCGGTTAGTTTTGTGGGGTTCATTATCGAACCCCAACAGTTTTAGCTTGTATTTATATTATTTATTAACATAGGCCTGTTTGTTTGTGATATATTTCAAGCGTTTTAAAATTTCAAAATAATCCCATTCAATTTATACACGGTTGACGATGAAAATTTACTGATTTTTAGAGAATGCAATGCGACCACCACCTGATCAGAAGTGGAGAATGGTGAAATCAAAATGTAAATTCTGACAAAAAGTACATCTACATTGCATGATGTGTGTTAGATAGTTGGGAAAAATCCTTCTTTTAGCAAACTATATTATTACTATACGAGTGGATATTCAAGTGGATATTCATACGTAGTGGTAGATAAAATGATTAAAGAGTTTAACTTCAACACTACACTATTTTTCGCTTACTGTACTGGTTCTGGTTTCGTACAGTTCAACTGTACCATTCTCCACTTCTGATTGAAATTTTTTTCGTGCTGTACTTTGAAAAGCTAAAAGTTCATCCAAAACAAAGCTCATGGGCCAAGTTAAATTGAAGCCTGTTAAAATCTAAAATCTGATAGTTTTATACACTAGAAGACTAAATTTTATGCTAAAGTTTAACACCAGGATTTGGAAAAAATGGGCCTTCCCATAGAAGATTGCTTAATAAGCAATATTTAAGCAATCATGCTAGCAATCACTGATTATTAGCAATCAGTGTCCGAAATAAGGAAAATATGGAGGTTGTCCTGAGGATAACTAAAGCATGATTTCTGCTTGTCCTCAATACATTTTGGTTGTCCCCAAAATGTGCCATACCTTTGGAGGTGAAATATAGTGGTTGTCCAGGGGATAAGTACATAGCTCAATATGGTTGTCCCCAGTGATTTTTGGACAAGAGGACAAGAGGATAAGTGCTTATTTCGAACACTGTTAGCAATAATCTAAGCAATATTAAAAGATCACTAGCAATCAATCCAACTATAAGCAATAATAAGCAATATCACATCCTTGGTAAGACATCATGCTAGCAATCGGTCCCATCATAAGCAATCACTGATTGCTAGTGTTAGCAATCACTGATTGCTAGTGCTAGCAATCACTAGCTGCCAGCTTAAGCAATCATGATCACATGATAGTTCATGGCCAGGTCAGGTCAACTGATATTTTCAAATTTGCTGTAGACTAGGTGACATGGCAGTTGTATGGAAATGTGCTAGTATTTTAGAGCAAAAATTGGAGTCTTACATGGTTTTGGATATTCATAGGAGAATGGTACTAGTATCATAATGTGCTGTAATCAACTGGTAAGTTATTTGATGTGTGTATGCTTATAAATGGCCATGCAAGTGGTAAAAATTAATGTAAGCTTATCAACACAATATGATATTGCTGTTGGCTAAGCTACATGCACTTGCGTACACAGTCGAGTGAGAACAGTATGGGGTACATGTATTGGCTCTTTTCAGGGTCTATATTGCACTATACCATATCACAAAAACTTCAATGTACAAGGATAATGTAATTTAAAATTATAATAAGTGTATCCCAGGCTCCAAGCTATAGCTAGCTTGCATGTACACTAGCTTTTAATTATATTGCATTATAGGGGCTGCGCAAATCAGCGCAATATGAGCCCACGGACCATTTTTAAATGGTGTGCCAAAAATTAACTCCCCCTTCTTGGCCTGCTAAAAAAAATTGCCCCCTCCTTTTGAACATGCCAAATGTTTGGGTTCCCAATTTTTAAACTTTAAATGGTCCAGATATAGGCCTATATGATATGAACGTAGCAAGCAGGAAATGTTGCATATTTGAACATTTCTGAATAGTGTTCTCAGAAATGTCTTTTAAAAGTTGACCTGCAAATGTGTGCCAAAAATTGTTTGCCCTCCTCTCAGCCTGCCAAAAAATCTTTGCCCCCCCCCTCAATTTTACCCTCCCCATGGCTCATAATTATATTGGACAGCCCCTTGTACTTCAATTCGTGAAATCGTGTGTTGCAATACAGTGGGATCACTCTCACACAAAAGTGCTACCAACCCGTGTCCACCTCTATTACCGTACTGACGCGAGTATAGTCCCACCCCGTTTTTGGGTGAACATTTTTCAAAATTGGGGGTGGGACTATACTCAATTTAAAAAAAAAAAAGTTTATTATTTTTTTCGGTTTTGTAGTTTCCTAGACCTAGACCTAAATGCTAGGATCATTCATGGTTGACCTAAAAAAAAAAAAAAAAAAAAAATTTCAAGAATGTTTTTTATTTTTAATATGAAAATTTATAATTTGTATTCATGTCATAGTCTATTAATGATTTCAAAATGCATTGAATTTGAATGCATTTTGAAATCATTAATATTATGACATGAATACAAGTATCAATTTTCATATTAAAAATACAAAACATCTTTAATTCTTTTTTTAATTTTTTTTTTTAGGTCAACCATGAATAACCCTAGCATTTAGGTCTAGGTCCTGGGACAGTCCAAAGCTGAAAAAGTAAATAACTTACAAAAAAAAAAAAAAAAAAAAAAAAAAATCATTTTTTTTTTTTTAATTTCTGAAATTTTTCGAAAATTTGGGGGTGGGACTTTACTCGAAGGTGGGACTATACTCGCGTCAGTACGGTAATTGCACCCTTATAAATCAAATTTCCACAACAAATTTGGACATGTGAAACACATGCAAAATTCTACACTAAATGGCATAGCGAATGCAAAAACATACACCTTAAATGTCATAAACTGATGATGATCTTATTTATATCCTAAATGGTGTACATAAACTGGGAAATGGGCTAACAATATGCATCAAAATAAATATGCATCAAAATGAATTTATCGATGGAATATTGCTTTTACAATGTTGAGTTCTTGTACCAGGCAACCGTGATACCAACATCTGACCCCTCTATTTTGATAGTGTGAACAAGTCATAACAACATGAAAGGATCGATAGCAATTTGTCACCTAGCAATCAATGATGTCTTATTTAAGCCATCAATGATGCCTTATTTAAGCAATATATTACTTGGCTCATTTAAATATTTCGCCCATATAACATGCTTAGGTATTGCTTATAAGCAATAATAAGCAATATGTTGCTTTGATTGCTTAATATAAGCCATCAGTGATGCCTTATTTTAAGCAATCAGTGATGCCTTTTTAAGCAATCAACGATGGCTAATTATTATAAGCCATCAGTGATTCCTTATTTAAGCAATATATTGCTTAGCTCATTTAAATATTTCGCCCATATAACATGCTTAGGTATTGTTTATTTATTGCTTATAAGCAATAATAAGCAATATATTGCTTATAATTTGCATGGAGTACTCAATGGGAAAATTAAGCAATCAGAGCCTTGTTGATTGCTTATGTTATTGCTTAATTATTGCTTGTTTTTTTGGTAAGGGATAGCATCGCATAAAAATTGTTCTGACATTTACTGAAAAAATGTCACGGAAAAACTTGATTGACCGAAAATTACATACCGGTACTCAAAATTTTGCTCAATGTCAACACCGAATTTGATCGCGGTGAACAATATAATTTTGCTAGCCTAGAAACCTTTGACAAGAGCGTACTTCGCGATGTTAGCAAGTTGCCTCCAAAGCGTAATATATGTGTGCTTTAGGCGTTGTACACATTGTTTAAAAAAAACGCGTTGTCACTGTGTCAGTTTCATTTTGTAAACATCTCAGTCTCAGAAGTACGCTCTCGTCAAAGGTTGGTTTACATGTGTATGTTGCAACAGCTAAACACGTTGGTTTAGATGTGTTGCAGCAGCTCACTAGCCCTAGAACTCTGGCCATAGTATCCGTTTTTACTTCCACTAGGGCCAGAGGCACTTACATTGAAAAATTTGTTGGAGATGCTTGAACGATCCAGTACAAAAAATCATGTTTGATCGAACCAATACAAATGTGTGTCAGGTCACTAATTAACAGGGTTGGCGATTTTTTGATTTAAAAAAAATTTTTTTTAAAATCGATTTATTTGATTTAAATCGGATTTTTTTTTAATTTAAATCGATTTTTTTGATTTTTTTGATTCCAAGAACTGCTATACCCCATGATAAAGTCAAGAGAGACCAGTGGAATGCTAGACATGCACAATCCTATCAGGTATTTACAAAAAATCAAAACGCGTTTTCAGATGTGAAAATTTCAAATAAAAAATTTAGTAAAATCATGGGAAAAAACCTGTTGAATTCTGTACCTTGAAAATGATTTTTTAGCAATAGATAAAAATGATATCATTCATAGAGGGATTTAATTGAATCCAAAAGGTGTAGAAGCATTGGGAATGAAGTAAAACAGTCAATTCAAGAAAGAAATTAACTTAAATTTATCAAAAATTGTAAAAACTGAAAAATTTAATTTAAATCAGTGATTAAAAAAAAAATCATTTGATTTAAATCGTGATTTAAATCGTGATTTAAATCAATTGATTTAAATCGCGCCTACCCTGCTAATTAACATGATAAAACCCACTTGAGAACACACAATCGCCAGTCATTTCTAAAGATGCATTTATACTCAATCGCTTTTGCAGAAATCTGAATCACACGCATGATCAGTGTACTAAATCGCCGTCGTATTTGCCTGCTGAGCATGCGCATGAATCGCTGTCGGTCAACGTTCTCTAGAATTGCACACATAACTTGTGCAGTTAACGACAATGATTCAGTCTGATGATGAGTAACCTATGGGTATAAACACAGCTTTACACAATGACTAATTTACATAGGCGCAAAAGACCGACCGTGTTCATGTCTGAGACGAATGGTTCATGTACCGTCTCAGGCAGCCAAACACGGCAGAGTAGGTCCCGGATGTCCGGTACATGTTCCTATCTCGTCAACGTTATACCTTTCCAACAAGGAAAGAGATACGAAAAGCGAACGTCTACAGCTCACTGTTACCAACGAAACCATTCATATTGAGATTGATTGAGAAGGTTTACAGCAATTTACTATATAAGCTTATTATTAGTTTTAATGAGTATGTGTGTGTGAACCTTTTCTGCACAGAACATGAGAATACCCATGCATTATGTGCACATGATGCAATTGTTCAAGTTGTCATTATAGTTTAAAAACACATGACTCGCCAATTTATACGCAAACCTTACATCTGGTAATCCCGAAATGAGTCAGACAATCATCTGCTGCTGTAATCAGCTGCGTTGTTGAAGTTCAGTGAGTTCATGAGTTGTTGCTGGTTGTTGTTGGCTGTTGCGATATCGTTGCAATCTGACTCGACTTCCGGTGTATGGTGTTGGAAAATCCCATGCAGTTGAATGCCAACGCCACGCCCAAAGCGCACAATTGGGCTATTTCGTGATCACCACTACTTTTCTAAGGTTCTATGCATCTTTTTTCTTGGGTCTTTGGTCTTTTTTCTAAAAATTTAGTTTTTGAGTTTTAAATAATAGGTTTGGTTTAATTAATAGCATTTATTCTCGAAATAAATTACACATGAAAGAGAACACAGATTTAATAGGGTGGTTTTGAAAAGCAAAACAAGGATCTGCACGGATCCGAGATTATGGTCTCAAAATACTCAATTTTAAAGACAAAGGGTTATTTTAAAGGATGATCCTCGCTTAGGGGATTTTTTTTGATCCAGCTAGTGGCGACATTAATCAAGTTATTTGGCACAAAAAAGTGGATGCCGAGTGATTTTACCATGGATTTTACAGGGCTATAAAATTATAAAAAAATTCTGAATGACACTCAACCGACACACCCCAGGGGCAACTTTCAAACCAATTATGTGTTTTAATCCTCGATTTATAGGGTTAGTTTGACAAATTTTCAGCATCCTATAGAAAAATTATAAAATTTGTGGAACATTCAACTACGCTTGTTACTCCGCGACTTATCATGCTATACACGAGCGCAATTCACGCGTCCATATTGCGTACAACACAAGAGTCCCGGGACAAGAGTATGTTCCACGATGTAATTTTTCTATAGCTTAGGGTAATTTTTGAAAGTGAATTCAAATGCGGATGCTTACAACTTTTATAAAATCATGAATGCCCCCCCCGAAGGACGACCACATTTAGTGTAAAACCGCCCAAATACCCGACATTGAGCAATATTTTGGAGCTGGACTACTTTGAGAGTCATTTACCGCGCCCAAGCCAGCTATTTTTCACTGCAAAGTTTTGGCCAATTAGTGGGCAACACTGAATTCTGCTGTGGTTTGCCAATAACAAACGTATGCGCTTACTGCCAATCTTTACTGCTGCAGTGCTGCGCTATCTCATCAATCTGCTGTGCCGTGGTGCATGTACTTTGTGGTGAACGTGCATAATTTGAAACAAAAACTCACCTTTTCGGATCGACTAAGATTTATAAAATTAACATTTGTATTATTTGTGTCTACAGTTGCAGTTTTGAACTGATATAATGACGAGATACCGTCCTGATTTTGGTAAGTAACTAACAATACTAGTATTGAATCCCAGTTCGTACACATAGAAATACCGGCCACCTTCATGATTGCTCTCAATTGGGTTTTCCCTAAAGTATCTATTTATAGGTTTTTTTTGGGCGCGGACGCGATCAAAGTGCAGGCTGCCCTGGGCATGCTGGGTGGATTCATGGGACCAGGGACACAACATTCTGGACGGGACTGGAGCCCGGGGACATGGGCATTATCATAATATGATAAGGCCAAATAAAAAAAAATAAACATGTTTCACGTCCCCTCCCGCTTCCTTTTTTGAGGTTTCCTCAAATATATTTTGCCAGCTGCATCAATATTGCTTCACTAGGAGTATTACTATCAGACTTAGAGTCAATACTACAGTCACTAGATATACTAGAGTCACTAGATATGCTACATAGTGTATTAAATACAGCAGTGTGAGTTGGTAGAGTCAGATCCCTTGTTTTGGCCTAAGTCTGTAGGTCGGCCTTTGCGGCCACCACCACGGCAGACAGTTTCAAAGTGTCCCTTGACTGTGCATTTGTTGCACACATGGTTGAATGCTGGGCAAATCTTCTCGCGTTCTCCACGGCGAGTTCTTGCGACCACAGTAGTTGCACATTACATGTCGTCAGTCCGTATTCCATAGTGGCGTATAGTGAGGCGCCATGAATAAACAACTTTTCGAGAAAATCGGGTTTGAAGAAATGCCAATTTAAAATCGAGTTGTGTAAATCAGACATTCATTATATTTTGTAAATGATGTGAAATTTCTGTAGTAAACTAAAGAGATTTTATTGTTATATATTTTTCAAAAGAAATAAATACATACTATTGCTGGCAAACTGAAAATAAAACTATACGTCACTATGGAAAACGAACAAAACGCAATACCCTAACCTTACGTTAACCAGACGCCACCTCGGCGCCGTGTAATCCCTATGGCGTTACTTTTCGTCGTTCAGTATTCCATAGTGGCGTATAGGTCCGATCACACGACGCCACTATGACATACGATGTTTTTCATTTTTGCCGATATTTCATAATTATAAAATGTGTATAAAAAGTGGCGTATGGTCGATACGCCACTATGGAATACAAAAAATGTCACTTTGTAACCATACGCCACATTTAATTAATTAATTACTAATTAATTAGCTAATTACGACTGATGAGACTTAGAAAAATGAAAGAGAACATCATTAAAAACATATGTGCCAATATTCAAAAAAAATGACCAAAAATCACTACTCGCCACTATGGAATACAGCCGACGATGTGGGTGGATCTTGGAGGCGATTAGCCGACCGTTTGCCGCTTTCTTTCGCTTCAATGTAGCGTATTGTGTCTTCCAGTGACTTGTCCTGATTCTGTTCACCAAGCAGTTCAAGTTTGATCTCTTGATCACTGATGCCACGTGTTACGGCATCCCGTCACACGTGATCACCATAGCTGACCTCATGGTTACAGTTTGGGCACTTGGTCGTGAATTTGCACACGCTGGATTGGCCACGGAGGCGAGCAGCAAAATTACGGACAGGTTCATCTCTGTCCTGGTGCATGTTCAGTAAGTTCACCCGAGACACCATGACATTCTCCTCACGAACTGCCAGCTGCTTTATGGCCTTTAGAACGGCATCCTCTGTCTTTCCTGTGAGGGTGCCACCATTGTTTCTTGTGAGGTCTCTGCGCAGTGTTTCTTCGCAGCATTCCAGGAGCTGGATGACTACGTCCTGACCACTGATTTTAGTGGCTGTCTTGTACTCTGTCCATCTAGACGAGAAGTAACCCCATTCCTCCGACGTGCCACTTGTCGATACAGTCGGGCCTCTCACTTTCTCTGTTTTAGCGCCAGAGGTTTGAGCCTCATGCTCCTTTGCATGAAGCTGAAGCAGTACGACTGCGACTTCTGGTGTGGCTTCTGCAGGGGTTGCGTATTGGCACGCTGAGATCGGACACTTTATTTCTGCCATGATGAGGTCTTGACTCTTGAGTTCTTGAGTTCTTGAATCTTGAGTTCAGATTAAACTCAAGATTAAAATGTTAAGCATAGATAACTCTGTAAGTCTTTGTCTGTCTGACAATGCTTAACAAGTCTTTCTGTATACCTGGAAGATATAAGGATATAGGAGACTATAACTACAGTAACTACATACTACGATAACAGTAACTAACATACTTTACTAATTTCTTTGCTATTGCTACTCTTTTTCTGATAATCTGATGTCTTAGTATTGATTATTACCAGCGTCTACCCCTTGTAATGATGAAAACACAAATAGTGCCATCATTGTTCACATTTTCATAAAAAAAACATAGTTTTACGTACATACCATCAAACAACTGTGGACCTGATCAGCATTGGTTCAAATGGGGCATCAGCACTAGCTCAGTCTTTCCAACACTCTCCAGCACTGCAGCATTTTGACCTGTATCATAATAGCATTGGTTCAGATGGGATATCAGTACTAGCTCAGTCTTTCCAACACACTCCAGCACTGCAGCATCTTGACCTGTATCATAATAGCATTGGTTCAGATGGGGCATCAGCACTAGCCCAGTCTTTCCAACACACTCCAGCACTGCAACATCTTGACCTGTATCATAATAGCATTGGTTCAGATGGGGCATCAGCACTAGCTCAGTCTTTCCAACACACTCCAGCACTGCAGCATCCTGACCTGTATCATAATAGCATTGGTTCAGATGGGGCATTAGTACTAGCTCAGTCTTTCCAACACTCTCCAGCACTGCAGCATCTTGACCTGTATCATAATAGCATTGGTTCAGATGGGGCATCAGCACTAGCTCAGTCTTTCCAACACAGCAATGCAGCATCTTGACCTGTATCATAATAGCATTGGTTCAGATGGGGTATCAGCACTAGCTCAGTCTTTCCAACACACTCCAGCACTGCAACATTTTGACATGTATCATAATATCATTGGTTCAGATGGGGCATCAATACTAGCTCAGTCTTTCCAACACACTCCAGCACTGCAACATCTTGACCTGTATCATAATAACATTGGTTCAGATGGGGTATCAGCACTCGCTCAGTCTTTCCAACACACACCAGCACTGCAGCATCTTGACCTGTATCATAATAGCATTGGTTCAGATGGGGCATCAGCACTAGCTCATTCTTTTCAACACACTCCAGCAATGCAGCATCTTGACCTTTATCATAATAGCATTGGTTCAGATGGGGCATCAGTACTAGCTCAGTCTTTCCAACACACTCCAGCACTGCAACATCTTGACCTGTATCATAATAGCATTGCTTCAGATGGGGCATCAACACTAGCTCAGTCTTTCCAACAATTGAACACACTCCAGCATCTTGACCTGTATCATAATAGCATTGGTTCAGATGGGGCATCAGCACTAGCTCAGTCTTTCCAACACACTCCAGCAATGCAGCATCTTGACCTTTATCATAATTGCATTGGTTCAGATGGGGCATCAGTACTAGCTCAGTCTTTCCAACACACTCCAGCACTGCAACATCTTGACCTGTATCATAATAGCATTGCTTCAGATGGGGCATCAACACTAGCTCAGTCTTTCCAACACACTCCAGCATCTTGACCTATATCATAATAGCATTGGTTCAGATGGGGCATCAGCACTAGCTCAGTCATTCCAACACACTCCAGCATCTTGACCTGTATCATAATAATTAACATAGGTTCAGATGGGGCATCAGCACTAGCTCAGTCTTTCCAACACACTCCAGCACTGCAACATCTTGACCTGTATCATAATAGCATTGCTTCAGATGGGGCATCAACACTAGCTCAGTCTTTCCAACACACTCCAGCATCTTGACCTGTATCATAATAGCATTGGTTCAGATGGGGCATCAGCACTAGCTCAGTCTTTCCAACACACTCCAGCATTTTGACCTGTATCATAATAGCATTGGTTCAGATGAGGCATCAGCACTAGCTCAGTCTTTCCAACACACTCCAGCAATGCAGCATCTTGACCTGTATCATAATAGCATTGGTTCAGATGGGGCATTAGTACTAGCTCCGTCTTTCCAACACACTCCAGCAATGCAGCATCTTGACCTGTATCATAATAGCATTGGTTCAGATGGGGCATCAGTACTACATGTAGCTCAGTCTTTCCAACACACTCCAGCAATGCAGCATCTTGACCTGTATCATAATAGCATTGGTTCAGATGGGGCATTAGTACTAGCTCAGTCTTTCCAACACACTCCAGCACTGCAGCATCTTGACCTGTATCATAATAGCATTGGTTCAGATGGGGCATCAGTACTAGCTCAGTCTTTCCAACACACTCCAGCACTGCAGCATCTTGACCTGTATCATAATAGCATTGGTTCAGATGGGGCATCAGCACTAGCTCAGTCTTTCCAACACACTCCAGCATTTTGACCTGTATCATAATAGCATTGTTTCAGATGGGGCATCAGCACTAGCTGAGTCTTTCCAACACACTCCAGCACTGCAACATTTTGACATGTATCATAATATCATTGGTTCAGATGGGGCATTAGTACTAGCTCAGTCTTCCCAACACACTCCAGCATCTTGACCTGTATCATAATAGCATTGGTTTAGATGGGGTATCAGCACTAGCTCAGTCTTTCAAACACACTCCAGCAATGCAGCATCTTGACCTGTATCATAATAGCATTGGTTCAGATGGGGCATCAGTACTAGCTCAGTCTTTCCAACACACTCCAGCATCTTGACCTGTATCATAATAGCATTGGTTCAGATGGGATATCAGTACTAGCTCAGTCTTTCCAACACTCTCCAGCACTGCAGCATCTTGACCTGTATCATAATAGCATTGGTTTAGATGGGGCATCAGTACTAGCTCAGTCTTTACAACACTCTCCAGCAATGCAACATCTTGACCTGTATCATAATAGCATTGGTTCAGATGGGGCATTAGCACTAGCTCAGTCTTTCCAACACACTCCAGCATCTTGACCTGTATCATAATAGCATTGGTTCAGATGGGGCATCAGTATACTAGCTCAGTCTTTCCAACACTCTCCATCAATGCAGCATCCTGACCTGTATCATAATAGCATTGGTTCAGATGGGGCATCAGTACTAGCTCAGTATTTCCAACACACTCCAGTAATGCAGCATCTTGACCTGTATCATAATAGCATTGTGTTCAGATGGGGCATCAGTACTAGCTCAGTCTTTCCAACACACTCCAGCAATGCAGCATCTTGACCTGTATTATAATAGCATTGGTTCAGATGGGGCATCAGTACTAGCCCAGTCTTTCCAACACACTCCAGCACTGCAGCATCTTGACCTGTATCATAATAGCATTGGTTCAGATGGGGCATCAGCACTAGCTCAGTCTTGACCTGTATGTATCATAATAGCATTGTGTTCAGATGGGGCATCAGCAGCGTTCGAAAATTTGGTTGTCCGGTTGCCCGGGACAACTAAAAAAGTCACCGGACAACCAAAAATACTGATTCGGTTGTCCACAGGAAAACCATAAATCTGTAGCCAAAAATCACCTTTGTACCTACGGACAACCATAAACTTAGACGGACAACCAGAAATTGTAATCTGGTTGTCCGTGGGACAACCATTTATATTTCCTTAATTCGATCACTGGGCATCAGTACTAGCTCAGTCTTTCCAACACATTCCAGCAATCCAGCATCTTGACCTGTATCATAATAGCATTGGTTCAGATGGGGCATCAGTACTAGCTCAGTCTTTCCAACACTCTCCAGCAATGCAGCATCTTGACCTGTATCATAATAGCATTGGTTCAGATGGGGGATCAGTACTAGCTCAGTCTTTCCAACACACTCCAGCAATGCAGCATCTTGACCTGTATCATAATAGCATTGGTTCAGATGGGGCATCAGTACTAGCCCAGTCTTTCCAAACACACTCCAGCATTGCAGCATCTTGACCTGTATCATAATAGCATTGGTTCAGATGGAGCATCAGTACTAGCTCAGTCTTTCCAACACACTCCAGCATCTTGACCTGTATCATAATAGTGTTCAGATGGGGCATCAGTACTAGCTAAGTCTTTCCAACACACTCCAGCAATGCAGCATCTTGACCTGTATCCAGTGTCCGAAATAAGGAAAATATGGAGGTTATCCCGAGGATAACTAAAGCATAAATTCTGCTTGTCCTCAATACATTTTGGTTGTCCCCAAAATGTGTCATACTTTTGGAGGTAAAATATAGTGGTTGTCCAGAGGATAAGTACATATCTCAATATGGTTGTCCCCAGTGATTTTTGGACAAGAGGACAAGAGGATAAGTGCTTATTTCGAACACTGCCTGTATCATAATAGCATTGGTTCAGATGGGGCATCAGTACTAGCCCAGTCTTTCCAACACACTCCAGCATTGCAGCATCTTGACCTGTATCATAATAGCATTGGTTCAGATGGAGCATCAGTACTAGCCCAGTCTTTCCAACACACTCCAGCACTGCAGCATCTTGACCTGTATCATAATAGCATTGTGTTCAGATGGGGCATCAGTACTAGCTCAGTCTTTCCAACACACTCCAGTAATGCAGCATCTTGACCTGTATCATAATAGCATTGGTTCAGATGGGGCATCAACACTAGCTCAGTCTTTCCAACACACTCCAGCAATGCAACATCTTGACCTGTATCATAATAGCATTGGTTCAGATGGGGCATTAGTACTAGCTCAGTCTTTCCAACACTCTCCAGCACTGCAGCATCTTGACATGTATCATAATAGCATTGGTTCAGATGGGGCATCAACACTAGCTCAGTCTTCCCAACACACTCCAGCACTGCAGCATCCTGACCTGTATCATAATAGCATTGGTTCAGATGGGGCATTAGTACTAGCTCAGTCTTTCCAACACCCTCCAGCACTGCAGCATCTTGACCTGTATCATAATAGCATTGGTTCAGATGGGGCATCAGCACTAGCTCAGTCTTTCCAACACACTCCAGCACTGCAGCATCTTGACCTGTATCATAATAGCATTGGTTCAGATGGGGCATCAGCACTAGCCCAGTCTTTCCAACACACTCCAGCACTGCAGCATCCTGACCTGTATCATAATAGCATTGGTTCAGATGGGGCATTAGTACTAGCTCAGTCTTTCCAACACACTCCAGCAATGCAGCATCTTGACCTGTATCATTAATAGCATTGGTTCAGATGGGGCATTAGTACTAGCTCAGTCTTTCCAACACACTCCAGCACTGCAACATCTTGACCTGTATCATAATAGCATTGGTTCAGATGGGGCATCAGTACTAGCCCAGTCTTTCCAACACACTCCAGCATTGCAGCATCTTGACCTGTATCATAATAGCATTGTGTTCAGATGGGGCATCAGTACTAGCTCAGTATTTCCAACACACTCCAGTAATGCAGCATCTTGACCTGTATCATAACAACATTGTGTTCAGATGGAGCATCAGCACTAGCTCAGTATTTCCAACACACTCCAGCAATGCAGCATCTTGACCTGTATCATAATAGCATTGGTTCAGATGGGGCATCAGTACTAGCTCAGTATTTCCAACACACTCCAGCACTGCAGCATCTTGACCTGTATCATAATAGCATTGCTTCAGATGGGGCATCAACACTAGCTCAGTCTTTCCAACACACTCCAGCATTTTGACCTGTATCATAATAGCCTTTTTGTTCAGATGGGGCATCAGCACTAGCTCATTCTTTTCAACACACTCACCATTAACACAATCTGACTTGGACTATCTTCAGTAGATAGTACACATACTGGCAGCATTAACACAATCTGATAGTAGATATCAGCATTGCTGTAAACACAATCTATTTTTGGTTACCTTCAGTAGGTATCACCATTAACACAATCTGATATGGGCTACATGTATCTTCAGTAGATAGTAGCATTAACACTAAGGCCCGGCAAAAAACGAGATCTCGCTTTTCACGCTGTGATTCTCGCTATTAACCAACTATCTTGCTTTTTTAAAAAGTTTCCAAGCAGTGCACTTACTGTAAAAATGTTGCTTTATGCCATAAAAGTTCGCAGAATTCCATTAAAATCGTCGGGTGCATCACATACTGGTCTATCTTGGATTTTTGACTTTTTGAGAAAATTGGTATATAGTCCTTTTTACGGAGCTCTTCCAATACAACAAATTACAGACCTCAATTTTTCCTAGATAATTAGTTATAAAATGTTAAATTTAAACTATCTATGATTTTTTCAAAATACGAATTTCACATACTGAACTATCTCGAAAAAAACACACATTTCTAGAAAATCGCAATTGAAAATCTTCGTTTTAAGTTTATATTTCTATAATTTAATTAGACTATGGATTTTCATAAAAGTGGTTTTAAATTAAAGCATATACTTAACAGATTTATTTAAGTGGAATCTTTAATTATATTTACGAATGTAATATTGCTTAAAACTACACTTAAGTAGTAGTTCTGTATGTGAAATCGTTAATTTCCCGATATCGTATTGAAAGTGCATCACATACTGGTCTATCTCGAGATAGACCAGTATGTGATGCGTCTAAAATCACGCCATTGTTCGCGAAATCGAGATAGCCCCCAAGATAGACCAGTATGAAATGCACTTTAAATACGATATCGGAAATTAACTATTTCACATACTGAACTACAACTTTAGTGTAGTTTTAAGCAATATTGCATATGTAAATATAATTCAAGATTCCACTTAAATAAATCTGTTAAGTATATGCTTTAATTTAAAACTACTTTCATTACAATCCATAGTCTAATTAAATTATAGAAAGGTTAACTTAATACGAAGATTTTCAATTGCGATTTTCTCGAAATACGTGTTTTTCGAGATAGACCAGTATGTGATGCGTCCGACGATTAATGCAGTTCAAACTTCGCCAAAGTGCAGAATTCAACAACATTGCAAGCACATGGTCGAGTGAAAAAGTCATGCTTTACTTAATAAAAACTGACATTTCATTTCAAATGAGTTCAAGTTTAGGCCAAATATCATTATATTTATTGAATTACTGGACTATTTTGACTATAAAATATAATGCAGGGTCAAATTTTTGTCACTTTTTTTCTTTGATACCGGCCGGCTGTCGGCAGGTTTATTTACATCTAAACATTGTTCTAAACTATAGAGGGCAGCAAATTTTTTGATTTTTTTTTTTTTTTTTTGCACTTTCGGGCGTTTTGCAAGCTTCTTGGGCCATTTTTCGGGGGAAATCTCGCTTTCCAAAATTTTGGATCTTGTTTTTTACTTCAAAAAATTGTGTTTTTTGCCGGGGCCTAATTAACACAATCTGATATGGGCTATCTTCAGTAGGTAACAGCATCAACACAATCTGATATGGGCTAGCTTCAGTAGATTTGGGCTACAAATTTATCTTTAGTAGATAACAGCATTAACACAATCTGATATGGGCTATTTTCAGTAGTAATAGCATAAACACAATCTGATATGGGCTATCTTCAGTAGATAGCAGCATTAACACAATCTGATATGGGCTATCTTCAGTAGATAGCAGCAATAACACAATCTGATATGGGCTGTCTTCAGTAGATAGCAGCAATAACACAATCTGATATATGGGCTGTCTTCAGTAGATAGCAGCAATAACACAATCTGATATGGGCTATCTTCAGTAGATACCAGCATTAACTGTATAACACAATCTGATATGGGCTGTCTTCAGTAGATATCAATCAGTATTAACGCAAACTGATATCGGCTATACTCAGTAGATAATATCATCAATTTTTAATATTTGAATGACTATATGTGAGTTTTTGTCAGTTATTGCCATTTTTGCCGGTTTAAACCGGGCAGTTTTTGCCACTGGCAACGGCATTTGCCGGCAAAAACTGAACCCTGAACCCACCACCTGATCGTAATCATGTATAACTGGCAAATGCAAAACGGAATGAACTGAAATTTTGGAAATAAGTGCCAACCAACTGTGTGTACATGCTATTCTTAAAGGATTAAATCCATGATTTTATGAGTCTGTGCCAATTATCTGAACAAAGTACATGTATAACAGAATCTGACGTGGACTGCCTTCACTAGACATTAATCACAAGCACAATCTGAAGATTATAAAACAGTCCCCAAATGTGATCCTAGCATCCTCTTTTTATGACATTTTTCAGTAGATATCCATGAAAAAAAGCTTATTCCCAAAATTTGAGTTCATTCCGATTTTGCATTTCCGATTTTGACGATATTTTTCTAAACGATTTAATCTGCAAGAAATTTTTGGTACATAAAACATTATGTAGCCAGAGGTTTCCAATGGTATAAAAATCTCAACTTTTTTTGAAAAAAGTGGTGGGGATGAGGCTGTGGATCACAAAATGCCCTTTTAATGTACCAACTACCAAATGACAAAATGTCAAAGAATTTCATCCAATTGTTTTATTATGACAGATAAACCAGATAAACCGTTAAGTCCAGCTGATATTGTTTTCATATTTATATTTTAATTACAGACTTCAGCTAGCATAATTTCATGATGAACCTGTCAATGTTTCCTACACATATTTGTAAATTTGATTTGGGCAGCACAACATTCAAGCAAAAATGGCAGTTCCGACTGGTGAACATGTAAATGATGCTTATCAAGAGCATAGTTCTAAATCAAACTTTTATGGTCCGGATTTCATCAAATTAAGAAAGGTAAGCTAATAAATTATCCATAATTAAGGGAAGGGGTTTTATTTATTGTGGGACATTAGAGCACATCAGACATATCGAATTGCATTCTGAATACGAAGAATGGCCTTCTGATATCAAATAATTTTGATTTTTGAAATTCGCAATGTAATACACATTTTATGGCAAATCATTAAAATTGATATTTTTGATATTTAACAGTACTCAAGTAAACTTTATAAATCTGATGATTTCTACCTAAGGTGTATGTAGGTGGGATGAAAAGCCGACGATCAATTGAAAATTTTGACCTTTCGTATTGAAGATATGGATTTTTTCCCAAAACACAAAAAAAATAGGTCTTTTGGGGAAAAAAATCCATATCTTCAATATGAAAGGTCAACATTTTCAATTGATCGTCGGCTTTTCCTCCCAGCTACATACACTATACACTTTAAGAATATATCATTAAATTTATAAAATTTACTTCGAGGACTGTTATATCTCCAAAATGTGAAAAATATCAAATTTTAATAATTTGTCATAAAATTTGTATTATATCGTGAATTTCATAAAATGAAAATTATTTGATATCAGAAAGACAATCTTCGTATTCAGAATGCAATTCGATAGGTCTGATGTGATCTCATGTCCCACAAAAAATGCTGTCGAAATGCTCAAAACGCTCATTCCAGATCCCTTAAGCCAAGAAATTTTGAATTAAATGATGTCTGAACTTTGTACAGATAATTGTCTTGTCTGTCAATGCCTGAAAGAGAAGAGACTGTGCAATTTCACTATTTCTGTGTATTTATGTCTGGATGGGGAGGGGTGCTTTGTATATATATCCATCCAAATGTGGACACAAACAGGAATAAAAAGCAGGAAAACATGGGACAAATAATTAGAGATTTGGCTGTGTTCATAGGTTGGATTAGGTTCATGGTAAGGCGATTAGAAACATATGTGTGTGTCCTCAGTTAGATGGGATAAAGTTGTGGGCTCATTGAGGTCCTCGTCTTCCTATCTGTGCGAGTAGGGGTGTGAATGTTTATGTGCTAATTTGGTTTCATAAAATACATCCCATTCCTAAAGTAGCACTACTACTGAACTTAAACTTGGTAGCAATGATCACCGGGCATAATTATTTTTTTCATAATCCCAGTAACATTTTAGGCCTAAATTATGTTCTTAGATGTTATGAATGAAAAAGTGATAGCCTTATCCCCAATTGTGGTATACCATAACCATACACACCTTTCTATGGGCCATTGTGAAACACGTTTTTACTTCTAATATATATCGAAACAGATAATGTGCAATTTACCTAAAAACTTAAGAATTGGATTATTTTGGTACATGCCTTAAGGGATCTAAAATGAGCGTTTATTGCGTTTCGACAGTATTTTTTGTGGGACATGAGAGCACCTCAGACCTATCGATTGCATTCTGAATACTGAAGCATGTCTTTCTGATATCAAATAATTTTCATTTTTGAAAATCACAATATAATACAAATTTTATGACAAATTATAAAAATTTGATATTTTTCAAATTTTTGATATATAACAGCCCTCGAAGTAAATTATATAAATTTAATGATATATTCTTAAAGTGTATGTAGCAGGAAGGAAAAGCCGACGGTCAATTGAAAATTTTGCACTTTCATATTGAAGATATGGATTTTTTCCCAAAAAGACCTTATTTTTGTTTGGTATTTGGGGAAAAAATCCATATCTTCAATACGAAAGGTCAAGATTTTCAATTGATCATCGGCTTTTTATCCCACCTACATACACTTTAAGTATAAATCATCAGATTTATAAAGTTTACTTCAAGTACTGTTAAATATCAAAAATATCAATTTTAATGATTTGCCATAAAATGTGTATTAAATTGCTAATTTCAAAAAATCAAAATTATTTGATATCAGAATGACATTCTTCGTATTCAGAATGCAATTCGATATGTCTGATGTGCTCTAATGTCCCAAAATAACATACTGTCAAACGCTCATACCCCACCCCTTAATGTGAGGTATGAAACACAATATAAAAAAATTTGACCACCTACCTTTAAGTGTGATACCCTACATTCCAACCGTGGACCTCTCAGGAACCGGGGACCATGCACATTTTATAAAAGAAATGGGAGGATAGAAACCTTTATAAATCCCCTTCTTGCAATTTTGAAAGCTCAATTCAGGCAAGGCTACAGTACCATTGGTGCTCTTGTTCTCTCAATTTGTGTTGTGTAGGGCCTATGGTACCTGACAAAAAACAAACATCAACAAATCTCATGAGTCCCTAAAAATCCCATACTCATACTCTGGAATTTTGAAGAAATCTGCCCTACATGTATCTGCCAATTTCAGTCTCTCAATACCATTACCTGGGTCAGAATTTTGGAGAGAATCCGTAAATCGATTCTCGCAAAGATTCTCGTAAACAGATTTGAGTGAATCAAAGTTGATTCTTGTTAATTTTTTTAATGTACACAGAAGTTGATTTGCAAGAATCAAATGATTCCTGCAAATTTATTTTGCAAGAATCAAGATTGATTCTCACACTGCGAAACAAAATTCAGACCCTGATTACTTAATCTGTGCTCACAGATGCATGTTGAATGTTTCTGTTCATGTGGCGTAAAAATATCTTAACATAAACCCAGGTATTTTATGTTGCAATGTCTAACTTATTTTTGTTTCTATTTTTACTCCACTTTTACAAACAGATTCGCAAAGAAACGGAGTTCATAGTTGGTTATCCTGGTTTTGGAAAAAGTGCATTATTAGAAACATTAGAAAGGTTGGAAGCTGCAAGGAAAGAACTGCATGATTTAGTTGATCATTTGCGTGTACGTGTATTTTTTACAAGAAATGCACATGGAAGCATATTGAACCCAATCTTACTGGAAGACTTCATTAACAGAAACGAGAAAAATATTAACAGAGAACATAATACACCAGAATATTTTCCTTTTGATGATAATACACCAGAAAATTTTCCTTCTGATGTAAATATTGTGCTCATATATTTTTATGACTTCAAGAACTACCTGCTGAGCGTCATTCACTACAATTTTCCAACTCTTGACCGTAGCTCTATAGAAACACACTTACTCTTGACTTTACTGTTGTTTGCTTGTCTTGTGTATAGCTCGAACATAGGAAAAGCATTTTGGAATTGATCTCTCTTACAAACTGTATATTACATGTAATATTCAATTGTTTGTCATTTGCGAATTTTTTTAATAACAAGGGATTTAATAAGCAGTTACATTTCTTACACATATTATACATATTATAACCATACATAAGTTTGTTTTTACTGTACATGTACATTTATAGTTGCTCATAACCATACAAAAGTCAGGTGTTTATCTTTCATTCAAATTTTTTGGATAGACAATACATTTGATCAAATCAAGAAATAGATTAACTTTCAATCAAAAAATGGCATCATCGACAGAAGTAGACCAAGTTGATGGCTGTTTATTGCCCAGACCTAGCATTTCTCAATTATTACAAAGAGCAAGATCTGAGGGGGCTGTAACTATTACTCCTGATGAAGTCACTTCTAGGGTTACTCGCGGTTTGCAGCTGTGTAGTGGTGTAGGCGGTAGTGACTCTAGCAGCAGCGATGGAGGTGGTTCAGATTTTGCCAGTGCATCCATAGTCAACAGAGATGACCGCAGTAGCGAATCAAGTAGAAACAACGCCCCTGCATCTATGAACCAATTCGATGGGCGTTCGTTAGGTAATCAATCTCAAAACCCGCGACCAGCAGCGGCGGAATACGAAGTCACTCGTTTGTCAACTTTTCGCAATTGGCCATCAATGGCCCCCGTGACACCCTCTGCCTTGGCGAGAGCGGGTTTCTTTTACACGGGGAGAGATGATATCGTGGAGTGTTTTATCTGTCAAGGCCAAATAAGAGATTTTGAATATGGCGATACGGCAATGGGCGAGCACAAGAAGCATTTTCCGAAGTGTCCCTTTGTTAAGAATAAAAACCATGGCAACGTACCAATGGCTGGAACCCCAGATTTCTCAAAAGTAGCTACATCCGATCCTGCAGGAGCATCCGGATCATCCACAGAAAAGAAAGTAAAAGAAAAAGAAGCGTCACTGTTCAGCTCTAAAGATGCAGAAAAATTGGAGGCTGCTTCAAAAGAAAAGAAACCGAAATGTGCGAATGGGGGTAAAAAGCAGAGCGGAAAATCGAGTCCAAAAGCAGAAGTTGATGACCCAGCTACCAGAGCCGACAATCAGGCAAAGCTTACTTTCAAGAGCGAATTCAAGCGGCTTCTTTCATATCAGAATTGGCCTGAGTCCTGCCCTGTTGATCCAAGAGATTGCGCCAAAGCAGGATTCTTCTACACTGGGAAAGAAGATGTGGTTCAATGTTTTGCTTGTTTCGGGAAGCTCGGCAATTTCAAAGATGGCGACGTACCCATGGTGGAACACAACCGACATTTCCCATCGTGCCCGTACATCTTGGGGCTGACGGTTGGAAATCAGCCAATCACGTCTGTCCAAATGGCAAGCGCCCTCCAAGCAATTAACTACAAAGACCAGTCTATGTTTGGACAACGCAACCAAACTCAGCAGCCGAAACCAAAAGGGCCGCTTACGCAGACAGCTAAACCAACCGCCGACTGGGGCCCGCCGAATCAGAGACCAAACCAGAAGCGAGTGTTTGCTAAAGTGCGACACCCACAGTTTGCATCGGAGCAGGCCCGATTGGAATCCTATGAGCGCTGGCCACCAGCTGTTGGCATTGCACCCATACAACTAGCCAGAGCAGGATTCTTCTATACAGGTAAGAACATAGAAGCAAATATTTTAAGGGGGTACTACACCCCTGCCAAATTTTGTGCCTATTTTTGCATTTTCTCAAAAATTATAGCGCATTGGTGACAAGTAAGATATGTATATTATAGGGCAAGGACTACAACTACTGCACTGGAAATTTTATTTCAGCACAGACAACAGATGTGGAGTTACAGTCAAAAATGAGGGAAAACCAATATTTGATCAATAAATCAATAACTACTTGCCTTGAGTTGCTGAATTTTCAGTGCAGTAGTTGTAGTATTTGCCCCAATAATATACATTTCTTACTTGTCACCAATGCGCTATAATTTTTGAGAAAAATGCAAAAATAGGCACAAAATTGGCCAGGGGTGTAGTACCCCCTTAATTACCATACTGACGTGAGTATAGTCCCATCTTCGAGTAAAGTCCCACCCACAAATTAAATTTTTTTTTTTTTTTTTTTTTAATCAACCGTGAATATAAAATGATCCTAGCATTTAGGTCTGGTCCAGGGACACTCCAAAGCCAAAAAAATAAATAACTTTTTGTTGAAATTGAGTATAGTCCTACCCCCCCCCAATTTTGAACCATGTTCACCCAAAAACGGGGTGGGACTATACTCGCGTCAGTACGGTACTTGATCTAATTACATGAAGATATTGCCACTGTATATTTTGAGAAGATGTTTATACAGGTTTCAGCAGAATGATGTTAATCCAAGTTTTGATTTTATCAAAGTTTGAAAAAAATCCTTGTCAGCTCTTGAGTTTATCCAGGGAAGAGGCCATTTGCGATTTGGATCTGCCTTAGGTTCTGTTTCAGACCAAAAGTAACATCAATTTTTGCCATTTTAGCATTAAAATGGCAAATTTGTACATGCCAATATGTACATTTTTGTCCAGGTTATTTTTGTCCAGGTAATTCATTATGGGAACAAGTCGCAGAGACAATTTTCCACCTTTTTGAAGTTAACCCTGTTATTATTTGTATACATCGTAAATGGAATGATCTGTGTTTTGGTGATTATTTATGGTGAATAAACTTGTAGTGACAGTTGCTGATCATCAGAGTGGAAAATATGTTCATGTTATTGACTTGTTTTATGCATTACAAATGTTAATGCATTAATATTGTTGGTGGAAAGTACAGGCTCTGTCAAAATTTTGTTGCGTGACCAAAGAAGATTGTACGCAGTCAAGCTAATCGAGTCTTTTGTTGGAAATTGTGGGTAAAAGTTATTTTGGGATTCACCCAAAAGAAGGATTTTGATTTCTTTTGCATTTCAGCAACCTCAATTGTGTAGTATATATCTTTTTGTCATACTAAACAAAAGTATCATACATGTCAAAATAATACACTGGCCCTGGGAATCCCTAAAATGGGTGATTGGTCACCAGGAACATAGATGTGTACAATACAATGATAGTGACTTGTGCTGCAAGAATGCCTTTTGCATGCAGCAGCTATTTTATTTCCCTCAATTTTTACAGTAATAAAAAAAGCTGCTCCATGTAAATGTAAGAAGCAGAGCTTAAAGGAAGCAGAGCTTACAAATATTATTTCCCACAGTTTTACAGTGATACCGTTGCTTCCAACTCCAGTGACCTTAAAGTGATTAATTATTTTAAACTGTTGTGATTTGGTAGTTCACAGCATCTTACGAATGGTAGTGCGCTTTGGGAAAAACTGCATTGCTCAATTCATAGCGGCGTGTAGAAGAATTAAAATATCACAGATATACTTTTATAGGTGCTGCGGTTCTTGAGTTACGTTGTAAAGAGGGCTGAAACAACAACACTTTTGTAAAACGTACATAACTCATTAACAACAATAAATTAAGCAAGTTTGCAAAATATATGATTTGTAGAATGAACTTTTGGCAAAACATCAAGGTGTTAATTTTCAATAATATATTGATTTAGATAAAGAAAATCAATTTTTTTTTGGTTGCTTCGACCAACAATACCTCATCTACCCTTAAAGGGACAATGTATAACTTCCTGATAGGAACTTGAAAGTTGACAAGAAAAAAGAGGAAGTGTTAACTGAAAGTGGCTTTTATTCCATAACCAGGTACAGCACACCCGAGTAATCCTAACAAAATTGAGTACCAACACATGCTTGTGAATTGTGGTGATTAGCAAACCTTTTATTAAAGCGTAATTTTCTTGATGTATCCGGAACAGAAACCAAAACCATAAAGGAAATGTCCTAATTTGGAATGCATTAATCAAATTAGTATTTTGGGTTTGTGATTTCCTAGAGGAAGTACATGTAGCATATTAGACTATTCTGTTTGCAAAAAACCAAAAAAAAAAAACCCCACAAAAACACCCTTGCCCCCCCCCCCCAAAAAAAAACACACACACCAAAACACACCTAAATAAACAAAAGCAGTTGGTCCACTTTTATGTTTGTGTGGGAACCAAGGACTTCTAGGATTTGAAGGTTTGGGTGTGTAAATTCTAAAACCTGGGTGTGTAAATTAAAGATTTGTGTTCAAGGTATAGGCCATGTACTGTCCATGTGGGCAAAAACTGGGTGTTTAGGTGTGTAAAACACTCCCTACATGCTGGCTGCATAAGCCCTTGATGGGAACACATATGGATATGGTCTTGCATCAGTGCTGCACTAATCTCACCCTACTTCAGATAAGTGAGTAATGGATGTTTTATTCCCTTAGGGCCTAAAACAACTGAAAAAAGTATCTTTCTTGCCCCATATTCAGAAGATCCTGGTTGGAATGTAAGTTCTTATAATGATTAAAGCCATAACATTTGCTGAGGAAGATGCCCTCGCGGAATTTTTTACACGATTAAATTGTACTTTATTAAACCAATATACCCTGCAAAAATCAAGACTCTAGGTGTTGTAGTTTTGTCAAAATCCGAGATTTTGAATAAAACACCGGAACCGGCGCTTTATTATTACCATGGAATTATTAGTCGAACACATACACAATGTTCATAACACAGAGTACGTACACGGCGTGCGGGCGGTGATATACACAACAAAGGGTCGTACCACAACATGACCGAAAGAGTGGTACGTATTGGCGACATGTGCGCTGGTAGTAAATTCCAATTTTCTTTGCTTTGCCGTAGTTGTTCGGCTCAAAAATAAAAGGGATATATCTGACGGTAAAAGCTAACATTTTATGGCAAAGAAATGCTAATCTATTTTGTTCGAAAATGTTATAATATGGCTTTACCTGAGTAAGCACAATGTATATTTTATGATGCCCAAGTCGTTTGCGTTAATTAACACAAGGTTGATTTGAGATGTGGCAGAACAAAGTTTCATGATTTAGCCCAAAAGTATTCAGCCCAAAAATTATTACTGTTTTTTTTAAAGCCTGTGATGATCATAATTTGATCATAGTTAATATTTTCCCCCAATTTCAAATATTTTTTCAGGGAATAACGATAGCTGCAAATGCTTTTACTGTGACGGAGGCCTCAAAAACTGGGAACCCAAAGACGAACCATGGATGGAGCATGCCCGCTGGTTTCCTCGCTGCGAATGGTTGATACAACAGAGGGGTCAGGCCTATGTGGATTATGTTGTCCATAATTTCCCTCCACCAAGAATATCTGCTGAAGTTTTGTCTGCTGGGGTGAGTAGAAATTGTACTTGGGGCATGGGGGGGCAAATGCCCCCCAGTCAGAACTCCTTGCCCCCCCCCTGTTTCCCCCAGTAAAAACCCAAAATTACAAAACTTTCCACTTTACATGTATGGCATTTTTGCGCAAAATTGATTGATTTTGCCCCCCCTGAAATTCCCTTTGCTCTCCCCCAATACCCCCGAAAAAAAATTCCTGGCACCGCCATTGCCTGTAAGACGACAAAAAAGAAAACCCTGTTCTATGAGGGAATGTACCTTTTAAAAATCCAGAGAATGTTTTGTTGGCAATGACCCTAAAAACTTTTTTAAATTACCAAAATCTGTAAAAAATGCATTTTTTAGCACTTGCTTCGCTCACATTTTTTCCAGTCAAAATCGATCACACATGCAAAATGCAGCAAACAGAAAAAGGAAAGAAAAATAGACAAAATTTTGCCTGAAGGACTTGAGCCAAACAGTGATCTGTGATGAGAGAAAGGCCTTTTGATTGTCTAATTCCATCAGTCTACACTGGCGTGTCCAGGATCTTTTCCTGCGGGGGGCTCAGCCCCTTTTTCAGATTTATGCGGGGGGCTTAAGGGCTAAAATCGCCAAAAAACGGCTGATTTTACGTGATTTTTTACAAAGTGCAGGGGGCTTCAGCACCCAAAGCCCCCCCCTGGACACGCCACTGGTCTATGTAGTTGTGCTACATTTATCCAATCAATTCTGAAAGCATGTACTTGAATATCTTGGGCTATTCTTTCTATTATTTATTTTTTCATTCATGGCATTTGGACTCCAACATGCTGTATAACGTTTCTCTCAGTGAATTTGCAAAACTGAAAGTGAAAACATACTTGCTTAACAATTCCTGGTAAAACAAATATGTAAAACAAATATATACAATAAACAAAGTTTTATAAGGTTTCCCATTGATGTAGCCCATTGATATCCGTATCCGGCATCAAAATATTTGTGAAAATAGTATGTAGTAACCACAATATTTTTTTGCATATATGTCAACACTCTTTGGATTGTTTACAAACGAAGAAATTAATTTTAATGCTTTGAATATAATAAAACATTCAATATTCTTTCAAATAAGTGGTTTGAAATGTGAACTATTTTAGCTAACAGATTTGTCAGAATAACTTTCTCTTTTCAATTCCAGTTGTAAAAAATAAAATAAAAAGAATGGTGCACACAGAATTGATATTTTTCAGTAACATATCAGATGTACAAAAAAGTTTGCAAAACTTTAAGAATGACAAAATAAAAGTCAGTTAAAGTGGACCAGATTGCCAAGATTACACAATTTTCTGGTCTTTAGGTGAAAAGTAGATAATTATGAATAATTTAAAGTTTTGCTCTCAAATCTATTAAAATGTATTAAAATGTTATTGCATTAGGTCAAAATGAGAAGGGTTTATCTCTGGTCTCACATATGAGGTTGAAAATGTAATGCGGTATGTTTTTTCCTCCTGAATGGTCTTTGCTCCTGAATGGCTGTTTAATTATTTTTAGGAATTTTTGGTTATATCCTTCATGTAATTATTTCATGTAAGCTAATCCTAACCCTAATCCTAACCCTAAGGTTTATCCTAACCCTAATCCTAACCCTAAACAAACCCTAACCCTAACCCTACAATGTAATTTTGTGTAAAATTGTGTGAAGGAATAACCAAATTTTTGATGATTTTACTGGAACAAATGTCATTTGTTTTTATCAACAACTTTAAAAACATAATATGTATCAACTATCATTCATATTGTCTTGCTTTAGGGTAATCGCAAGGGCAACACAGGTGGCGGTGAGGATGCTGGTGAAGATGAAGCCGGCACCTTCCAGACAGCTCAGATGGCAGTGAGAGGTTCAGGGACAGGTTCAGATGAAGAGGAGGAGGAACCAACAAATGAAAGAGAACCAGAGGCTGGGGTTGCCAGGACAACAGTACCAAGAAGAACAGGTAGGTTCACATTGTTGATACACCTGAATTTGACCCATTCAACAAAAATACTGTATTTTGCACTTGCAGAATTCTGAATTAAAAAATATATATTCTTGCTTCGCTTTAGATCATGCTCAATCTGATTGAATAACCATGTATTGAGAGGGAGAAGAGGAAAAGAGAGAGGGAGGGAGGGGAGGGAGCATTTGCAGAAATGTGAGGGAAGGAGAGAAAATGAAAAAAACAAACAAATGGAGAAAAAACGGAGAGATATATATAATGTGAGTGAGTGGGGAGAGTGAGATGATTAATCAAAGATGGAGAGCCGTATTGGACACACAAATGCAGAAAGACAGAAATAGAGAAAGGAGAGAGAGACGGAGGCAGAAATAGATGGTGAGAATCCAGAGAAAGATTCTGTCAGAATTTAATGTAATTGTGGCAGTCCTTCCATTTACAGAGCCCCTGATTGGTTAGTTACAAATATAATCATCTGAAGAACCTATCAAATTAGAGCGGTTAGATCTCTCAGCAAGTGTAATCCCTACTATTCTAATTATCACATCTCTGATTGGCTCAATACAGGATATACCCCTCTTTGTAACCAATCAAAATAGGTCTTAGACATTGATTATTTGGCCAGCATATTTTTATCAAGCATATTTTGTATTCAACAGCATCTGGCATTGAACAAACAATGAAAAGTAAAGTAGCCAAAACTGTGTTGGACATGGGCTACGATCCTCGCCTGGTGAGAGCCGTTATTCGCCGCCGCATGCAGTCTACTGAGCCACCATTTGCCAATGCCCAAGAGCTCCTAGAGGCCATCTTTGAAGCTGAAGGCAGTATTGACTTGGACGATGAACCCACTGTAGAAGACCCACCAGCAGGAGATGTCAGCCAGCTTGCGAAGGACCTACAGAATGTGACCCTGGTTGAGCGATCACCGCCTGAGGCATCTTCTTCATCTAAGGGATCAGAATCAACAGCTGGAGCGTTATCATCAAGTGCTTATGCAGGTAATGTATGAGCATAATACAACCAAGATGATTTTATAATGTGTTAAATGCAGTGTCATAGCTAGGATTTGCCCATCATTTTCACCAAAACTGCCTGTCGAAAATTTGACCCTAAAAACATAAACTAAACCTCTGCCCCTTCTGGGGTTCAGTCAATTCAAATAGCTATTGCTTTAGGGATTCAATCATGTTTCACCATTGTTCATCACCGATTAACAACGATGCATCCCCGTCGTCTGAGTGGTTTCCGCAGACGCGCCGGACGTGAGTTGTTAATCGGCGATGAACAACGGTGAAACATGATTGAATCCCTTTCAACAACGAAACTAACTAAAGATGTCTAATTCACATGATTATTTCATGAGGAATGTCCGTTTGTTATTACACTTAACCTTACAAAAAGATTGTGGTATTTCTCTGTTGATATCAGCAATAAAACTAAAGGATAAAGCGGTAATATTTAGCTGCTACCGCCAACATAAGAGAGTTCATAATGTTCCAGGTATGACAAATTTTACGCGCTTATGTGTAACGCGTACACGTAACCTTGCGTTCGCGTATACGCTACTGAGTGTGGATTCATCACAGATTAACAACGGTTGGCTCCTGTACAAAGGTTTAGGAAGAGTTGTTGAAATAGCTTTGATTTACTTATCTGGTCTGGTTTTGAGTTCACATAATTTATTCAACTCTTATTTATGGAATTTAGCATATGTCACATGCATTAATTTTGCATGTCCCAGGAGTAAACTGCTCATCCCAAATGACAGGTGGACGGGTGGCTAGCTAACAGTCTTCCACACAGGAGAGTGTGAATTTCAAATGGGGTTTCCTGATTGGGTGACTCCATTTGAAATCAACACCCCTTGCGTGGAAGATTAAGGTCATGTCTTCCATAGGGGGTGTGTGGATTTAAACTGGAATACATGTAGCCCATATCTGTCTATTTTTCTGAATATACATCACACAATCCTCCCATTAAAATAAACATATAGGTATCAATTTGAGGCAATTTGACATCTGTTTTAAATGAACAAAATCTAATATGCATAATAATGCATAACTTGCAAATGCAAAATTGGAATCAACTGCAAAATTTTGATGATGAACTTTTTCCCTGGATATCTACTCGAAAATACCGTAAAAAGAAGATGCTAGAATCAATTCTTGGGACCATGATGATTTTCAATTTCATGAGGAATATAAGAAACTTAATTTGTAGCTTTTAATTGTTTTAAAGGTAAACTTGGTGACCAAGGGACTTTGCCAGGACACCTGGCACCACAGACAGCGCCCCCAGCAGGTGCACATACTCGCACAGATGAAGATCGTCTGCTGCCAGCTACAGGTTTGTAACTAAATTTCTTTTCCTGTTTTCTTGTCAGGTGAAAATGTTGAAAAGTAACTTTGGTAATTTTTTGTGCATTTTCTAAACTTCACTTAGGTGGGTAGAGTTGTCTTGTCACACAGGAAGTCGATTCATGCCTAAATATGTTTTAAGCTTTAAAAATGTGCATGCAAGATAACTTAAGATTCACACAAATTTATTTATGATAATCTTTGGCAAGACTTCTGATTAACCCCATGATAACTACCTGCCGATTGTTGGCCAAAAAGAAGTATTCATTATTAATGGGACCAATCAGCAACATTGTTAGAATAATTTCACCACACAAAAAAATTGGGGTAAATTAACATAAAACCTTGTCTACAAGCATATAGAGTGCTTTTGATGAAAGCTAAAATACTCCAGATGCCATCCATCGACAAAATTATAGTGTTATGGATTTTGAGTAAATTAATTACTGATACAAACATATACAAACAATTACCATTGTAAGACCAATCTATTGTATTGGCATATTTACGGATGTCTCATTTTAATATAGCTTTCATCAAAAACACACTATATGCTTGTAGACGAGGTTTTACGGTATTTACAAACCTCCATTCAGATTGGTGATTAAAGTGAAGATATCATGTAATTGGCCAATCAGAGGCAATGTTAGAGCGACAGGTAGTGCTCAGGGGGTTAAGATATAAGGATTAGGTTGGGTTTTAAGGCAAGGACCTGAGCTGGAAAAATGTTCATTTCCCAGGAATATAGCTAGATTTTATCCCAACTGCAAAGTTTCACTTAATTTCTTATGCAAATGGAAATGCTAGACTGATTAAAAAAAATAAGTAGGCATAGTGCTAAACTGAGATGAAAGAAAAAGTTTCCAGCTTTCTGGTGAATTGAAAACAGAGCTAAATTCCGGTTTTAGTTTCTAGTAATTGGTAATTGAATATATGTGATGCGATCAAGCAAAATGAGTCTGGATGTCGATCAAAAGCAAATTTCAGTTTTCAATCTCATTATATGAGCCATTCTCAGAGCTTTATTTTGCTGAAAACCCCATTATAATTAGACTTATGGTTCCAGAGATATAACCATTTTAGTGTTGCTCAGAACAATAAAATGCAAAGGAAGCTGAATACTATTATTGATTATATCTCAAAATCAATATTCCCGACATCCGACTCATTTTGCTTGATCGCATCACATATGTGAATGGTATATAAACTGCTCCAAAAAAGAAACTTACCAGGTAAGAAATTTGTTTGTCAAATTCAAACGACAAATTGTGTTACACTAAATGGGATATGAGTGGAAGCAGTGTTAATTTACGCAATTTTGACACCTCATTTGTTGCAAACGGATGAGTATTTTTGAAGTTATGCTTATTTAACCGAACCTATCCACTGGAATGAAAGTTGCACTCATACCACTTGAGATGGTTGGCAGTATACAGGTGTAATCAGTGCTCTCCTCTTCTTCTTTGCATGACTAACTTTCCTATTGCTTCTTGTGAGGATGAAGAATGATCAAAGTTCAATGACAATTGTCCTTATTCAATCATGTGTCTGTTTATTGTGTGAATTCATTGGGGCGGACCTGCAACTTTCAAATTTGATAGAAGGCTTGTTCAAATGAGCATAACTTCAAAAGTTTTGATCTGTTTGCGACAAATGAGGTGTCAAACTCCGCGTAAATGTACACCGCTTCCACTCATATGCTATTCAGTATAATACGATTTGTCGTTTGAACTTGACAGACGAATTTCTTACCTGGTAAGTTACTTTTTGGGACCAGTTTATTACATCTGAAAATGAAATTAGCAGTCAGCAAAGGTGTATTTTAAAATGTGACCAGATCTGGTCCAATCAGGCTAAAGTCGGCAATAATGAAACTGTGAGATATAGGCAAAAATGAGGAGTAAAAAACATTAGAAAATGGATATATAAAATGTTCATAACTATGCAACCAAGTATTCAAGGCACTTGGGGATTCAACATGAGTAAGTGTATGTACTGAGCAAGTTAGTAATGGTAATAACTCAGTTTTCAAAATTTCCGACTTTAGCCCGAGTGGATCGGATTGGGTCACAAATGGTCAAATTTACATTGGTTTTGTGTTACATTGCATTTTCATTTTAAATCATCCAATGCCTATTATACTACTGGTTTGTTTTGTTTTGTGTTTGAACCTATAATGGGCTGTTCCAGTTGAAATCCATGGAAGATATGACTGTAATCTCCCAAACAGAGGGTACAAATTTCAAATGGAGCCACTCATTCAGGTAACCCCATTTGAAATCTGCCCTTCCTGTGTCATGTCATCCTGGGGGTGTATGGATTTCAACTGCAATAACCCAATGTAACATAAACTACTTCAAACACTATCCATGTATATGTCTGGTAAAATTTCTGTATTTGTTACAGGCATGATGTCATGCAGAGTGCTCGATTTAGAGGAGTTTTACATGCACAGTACAGATGCATGTAACATTGGTTCTGTGCATACAATTTTGCCCGTGTGTGCAAAATTGACATATTCAAGGAAAAACTGCATGTAACTTTTATTTTCTCAATCGACCTGTGACGTCATGTCACCTGTTTTGATGCACGCCTACACCACTACCTAAAAATGAAATTAATCCTACCAGATGTTTTTAATTGACATTTAGTAACATTATGCAAGAAAGGTTATATGAAAAATGTTGAATTATATTACTTTGATCTAATTTGTGGATGGATAAATTAGGATATGTTTATATAAAACTGCTTACTGGCTTATTCACATTGTTTTTCTTTACTACCAACATTTTAAAATGAGAATTCAGATAAATACACAAGAAAGTGACAACGATATAGGAACTGTTTACCCATAAATAATATTTTCATTAGGTTTTTACTGAAAATTTTGATTTTTTGAACAACAATATTGATGATTTAAATTTAACACTATAGTGCACAACCAAAGTAGCGCAAGAATATTGTCATGAGTCCGACCAGTGGTGGCGCCACAGGGGGCATGGAGGGGGGGAGCAAATGCCCCCAGTCAGAACCCTTGCCCCCATGCCCCCCCCAGTAAAAACCCAAAATTGCAAACATTTCCACTTTTTGCAGCAATTTTGCATAAAATTTGTTGATTTTGCCCCCGAATCCAACATGATACGTGCGATAAGTAATTCAGTCATCACAGTACAAGCACAATATATGTGCTCTTTAGACAATGAAGAAGTGTCATACTTTATAACAGATTTGGACATTGTAGTAACCATTTCAGTGTTTGCTTTTTTTTCTTCCTTACAGTCCACGACTTGAAATCTGAACTTGAGCGATACCGCGACAGTCAACTCTGCAAGATTTGCATGGACAACGACATGAGTACGGTTTTCCTACCGTGTAATCACATGGTTGCGTGCGATGGATGCGCCAACGCGCTTGCCATGTGCCCAATTTGTAGGAAGAAGATACGAAATGTAGTTCACATCTATAAAACCTAACCTGGGCCAGAGTAGGGGCCACCTAGGTGTGAATTTCTTAGCATGCACAGTTGCACACAATGCTTACACAATGATTGAAACCAGTTTGAAGCATTAATAATACCCCATATGTATGAAAAGATTTATGATTAACTCAAGGTATCAGAGTTCAATGCTACCGCAGCACGTGTGCATGGAAATTGACAAATTAAATATACGGTAGTATATACAAGTTATATGTACAATTGTACATTGGCATATATTCTTATTCTGTGTGCATGCTTCCAAAAGGAAGTCCATACCTAGGTGGCTTTTCTGAAAATGGATATTAAAAGTCGATAAGGTTTGCAGGAACAATAATTGCAGCTTGCTTTTTTTTTTCACCCCTTTGGCCTTTAACCTGTTTTCATTCTACCTCTCCCAGCTGTATGTAAAGGCGGAGATTGTCATCAGTCTGCCTGTCCATTATCGCACCTGCTTACAGCTCAACCCCTACCTCCTCGCTGGTATCGGCTGGATAACTTGTCACTTTTTGGCTAGAGAAAACTGACAGGGGCTCTGAGTAGGGATGGAAAACCTGAACAAAACCAGACTTAAAAACGCTAGCTCTTTCCATCTGTTGGATGAATTTTTTTATAACATGAAACAGCTAAGCGGAACTTATGTTACGATGGCAGTAAAACTTGCCTATTATGTTGTTGAAAGCAGAAATCATACAACTCTTCCAATTGAGGAATTTGTATCTGGGGAAAATTGCCCTGAACTGTTATAATAATGGCCTCAACTCACCATGATTACAAAGTATATACGATGGATATAGTTTCTTTGTAGTTTGTTTTAAGTTTGCTAATATTCGACCTAATTAGTCCCCCTGGACATAAAAGTAAAAATGGAAATTAAAAATTTGACTTTTTCATGCAAACAAATGTTATATTTTGGGGTAATACAAAGTAAATGTCACATCCATTGCTACTTAATGTTGTGATTCAATTTACATTTTGTATCCAGTTTTATGCTAAAAATATACTGAAAGGAGTTGCTAAAACGAGCAATTTTTTTAATAATTGGCAAGGGCGTTGATTAGGTCAAATTTGGTACACCAACTATCTAATGGAGATATATATAATGTAAATATATGTAATGGAGAGCTGATGCTGAACAGCTCTCAACATGATTAACAATCTTCTTTAACTTATGATATGTTAAATCAATGATATCGATGTATGATGGATGTATGATGCTGCGCATGTCAGTGTAGAACAAAGTTGTACACATCAGTTCTATAAAGAAAAAATTGTAGTAGCGTAGAGAATTTGTACAAAACATGTTTCAATCAAGTTACCAATGTTGTGGAATATTACAAAATTTAAAAAGAAGTTTGTTTCTGGTCTTAGGCAAAGGAGTTTGGAAATCAAGGTGGTATGCATTTGTTTTCTCTCTCTCAATGGTTTTCAGTTATTTTGATAATTAAAAAAAACAAAAACAAAAAAAAGAAGAAAAGAAAAGAAAAAACAATGAAGACAAAATGTTTTTCTGCACAATTTTTTGACCAGAGAGAAACCCTTTTTTTGGCCAAATGTCTTATATAGTTTATAGATGTATATACTTTTATTTGCACCACAATTAAGGTACAAAACTGAACTGAGCATAAATGTATGCACAGAAGGCAACAGTTATATTTATTCTGTATTTGAGATTAATTTGTTTTTACAATATAGCTACAATGGAGTAATCATTGTGGAGGCATGTTTCAATCAGAGTAAAACAAAACATTAGCTGACAACTGTAGGAATACATGTGAACAACACAAGGAAGCAAAGTGCATCAGTTTTAATGCTATTTGTATTTTGTAGTTCAGGCTTTTATGTAGACATTAAATATATGTATATAACATGTTCATTAAGCAAGATCCAATGAAAATGGATATAGTGATTACTAAGGAGGTACTGGGGTACACATATCTTTTGCTGGAAAAAAATATTCCATAAAGCAAAAGTTTGCTACTGTGAATCATGGAAGAAAGAGATGAGAAGGAACCACAACGACTTCGATCGGCCAAGTTTTAATCCGCTTATCTATTGCCGCACGAAAAGAAAAGCTATCAATGGTACTTACTTTCATGTATGATCCATTTTCCGCGATCGATGCTTGGCAAAATCATTACTGGAAAAAATTAATAACAAACCCATCCACGAACAAACAAACGCTACCCAGAAGTAAGATTATGGAATTTCACTGATGCTCTGAACATGTATAGTAGCTTTGTTTTGGGATCTACAGTCAAACTGTTTTCTTGATCGTGTTGTGTAGAAAATGTCCTATAAAACATCGAAAAGGTAATCAAAATCGGCCGTTTTTTTGCTGAGTTTCATCTTTAGCAAATAAGGTACGATTTTGGTGACTTTTTCGATGAAAAATAGATGTAAAATGTTCTTAAATAATGCACAATGTTCCGGTTGAGTCCGGTACATAAAACCTGTTTAATTTGATAGTTTATATGTGTATAATCGTAACTAGCTAACTTCGTTTCAGTGCCAAAGACTGCCAACTCTGAGAAAAAAGTCATCAAAGTTCGGAAAAATTGGGCAAAATGGAAGAAAAGGATGTAGGCCATCAATGACCGATGATCACGTCACCAAAGAAAATCCTATAGGGTGCTTGCACGGAAGGTCATTAGTTCAAATCATCCTTCACACACGCTCCAGAAGACATGCAAATACATGGAATACAATACCAATCACCTATTTAACGCGGGGTATTGATCAAAGTAAATCCTCATTAATAACAATGTCAACTAAATGTCGGTAAAGGGAGTGGACAAAGTGAATGCGTTCGTTGTGGTTCCTTCTTATCTCTTTCTTCCATGTGTGAATGAAGACTGTTATGAATCTATTACAAATTCGTATTATGTAGACATTAAGGGATCTAGAATGAGCGTTTATGGCGTTTCGACAGTATTTTTGTGGGACATGAGAGCACCTCAGGCGATCGAATTGCATTCTGAATCTGAAACATGTCTTCTGATATCAAATAATTTTCATTTTTGAAATTCACGATATAATACAAATTTTATGACAAATTATTAAAATTTGATATTTTTCAAATTTTTGATATATAACAGTCCTCAAAAGTAAATTTGATAAATCTAATGATATATTCTTAAAGTGTATGTAGCTGGGAGGAAAAGCCGACGATCAATTGAAAATTTTGACCTTTTATATTGAAGATTGTCGGCTTTTCATCCCACCTACATACACTTTAAGTATCAATCATCAGATTTATAAAGTTTACTTCGAGTACTGTTAAATATCAAAAATATCAATTTTTAATGATTTGCCTTAAAATGTGTATTACATTGCAAATTTCAAAAAATCTAAATTATTTGATATCAGAAGGACATTCTTCGTATTCAGAATGCAATTCGATACATCTGATGTGCTCTAATGTCCCAAAATAAATACTGTCCAAACGTTTATACCCCTTCCCTTAAGAAATGCAAGTATAACATGCTGAATTGAAAATGAAATAATTGATCGCTCAGGAGATACACTGCTTGCAAACAAATACCATGAAAAGCAAAACTTTGCTGCACTGTGAATAAAGACTTATGAATCTATTGCAAATTTATTATGGAATATGTTAGGCTAAAAAAACACCAAGTTTGTCTCCGGAGACTGCATGCATAGCTTTTTAAAATTGCAGTTTTGGGCACATTATATTACCTTTTTGTTATCTAGAATTTTATTTTGAAGTCATGAAGAAATTGGGGTTTTTCCTTTTTTTTCTGAGACAAACATTTTTACACCTTGAAAAAACTAATAAATCTGATTGGAATTTATACTATGTACCTCGAAATCTATTGTTTTAATCTTTTTTATGCATGAAGATCCACACATTTACTGCAAAATATGCTACTTTGGAAACTTAACTTTTTTTGTGACCTTCGTACATATCCATTGTAGAAAATATTTACAGAGCAGAAATCTGTTACAAGAGTTTGTTATACTTGGAAATTCTATTGTTGAAGGTGCAAATATTAATATAACCGTCCTTTGTTTCTGTTTATGGAAAATACTTTTGAAATCATTTTTATCCATGTAGAGCTGCACATTTGCAAAATATTGCCAGTTTCACACAATTCTTGGTGACCATGATACATTGTACATAAGATAAAATTTATTCCAAATAGAGGTGAAACCATCTAAAAATGGTAAAGTGCTCAACCATAAAGGAGCTTATAAAAACATAAAAATTTGGACTTGTACTACTGCATGTCTTGACAGATCTGTTTCGTAAAGGCCGTTAGGCCCTCACTCTTCACAAGACTCGATGCATAAATGTTAACTACATGTGTTGAAGGTTCAGAGATTTTTTAAGTACAGTGGAGCTTCATTATTAGGGCCTCTGAATTTGTGTTGTCAGGTTATTGTAATGTATGCCGGAGACGTCAAAAACATTTTGCGTAATCAGGAATTTTGTTTCTTAAGTTATTGTGTTCATGTTTCCACAGTATCCATTATGGAAAATACTTCTGAAATCATTTTTATGAATGAAAAACCACTGTAGCCATACATTTCTTGCAAAAGATGCTGCTTTGAAAACTTCAGATTTTGTTACAAGTTTACAATTACAAGTTTTTGCTTGATTGCCTTAAAGGCTCGGTCACCCATATTTGCAGACACACCAAATTTTGGGATATAATGCAAGATTTTATGGCAAATTATTAAAAATTTGACATTTTTTTTACATTTAACAGTCCTCAAAGTAAACTAGGCAGACTTTATAAATCTAATGCTATGTACTTAAAGTGTATGTAGCTGGAATGAAAAGCCGACCGTCATGTTAAATGTCAAAAATGTAAATTTTTAATAATTTGCCATAGAATTTGTATAATATTGCTAATTTCCATAAATCAAAATTATTTGATATCATCAGGACATTCCTTGTATTCATAATGCAATTTGGTGTGTCTGATGTGCTCTCGGGTTTCACAAAAAATACTGTGCAAAGGTGGGTGACTGAGCCCTTAAGAAAATTGTTGCTATTTTGCCAGCAAAAACTGGCAAGTGGAAAAAACTGCAATTAAAACCATGTTTTTTTACCTGTGGCAAAAACCTGCAAAAAAGAGTTATTTAAAAAAAAAATTATAATATGTCGATGAAGGTTCAAATATTTTCCCATTCTTTGCGAATGTATCATACTTCTGCACACATTTTAAAATATGCTACTTACTTTTTTTGGTGACCATAGTATATATCAGTTGTAGATACTATTTTCAAATAAGTTCTCTAAATTATGAAAGATGTTTGTTTCAAGAATTGTTTCTTTGAATTTCTTATGTTATGCTGGTGAAGGTAAAACGGTTGATACGAGTATAAACATTCACTGAGGAAGACATGTTCATGTCAGTTAAATTTTATATTATTATAAATGTTGCTTTTTAGACGTGGTAAACGGACAAAATTAACATTACTCCTTTTCTGGGATAGACACGTCATGAAATCCAATATATAATATCTTATGGATATGTTTGTTATTGACACTCTGGACAAAATGATGGTTGTGAGTTGTATGGATGTTCAAATATTTGTTATGAATTGATATGCTGCATTTGTTGAGTACTGTTGCTATGCTGTTACTGCCATAATTCTTATATGTACCACCAAAGAACTAATGTAGTTTACCGCATATACAATGGGCAAGGTTACGATCAAATTAAGTTTTGTTTTATATTACGGCGAGAATTAGTATTAATTAAAGTCGTGTAGTGGGTGTTTACACTTAGCACGATACTGAATTTAATTTCCATTATGATAGTCAGAAGTGCACCTGTTGCAAACACAAATTAAATTGATATTAGCATAAAGTTGCAATTATTAATGATGATTTATTCAAACTCAATTCAAATGAATGACTGATTACTAGTGCTGTCATTGAAATATTTTTTCTTGTCGACATGTCGGAAAAAGTTATTGACATGTCGACAACATGTCAACATAAAAGTATGCCCATGACTCGGTCAAGAATGTCAATGAAATTGAATAAACAATCGTATATATACCACAGTGAATGCCTATAAATAAGCTCAGTAAAAATGGAGATCAATATGATGAACAATGGTCACATCTTTCGAAAAAATCACACATAAATTGTTTTTTGAGTATTGTATTTCTTTATAATTTTACCACCATTTCATAAGCAGCATGTGTCATAAACAATGTCGATAAATGTTATATAATCCAAATGTATGTCTACATCGGCAATTTTTTCTGATGTCAACAACATGTCGGTATAATTGCATGTCAATGACAGCACTACTGATTATAACTCTCTGATTTATGATTCATTAAAGCTTGACCGTTACTCACATGACAGAGCTTGAATTGATTACAAATTTTGCTCATTGTAAATGGGGGTGCTTTTTTTTATTACGAGGCCTGTGAAATATTTGAAAGAAATGTGCTTATTCTTTGATGCACTAGTCCTGTTATGAAGTTGAAAGTTTACTTGCGAAGGAAATATGATCATCAATTGCTTGAAACAGTAAACTAATCTTTTTTATAAACAATATTCTCAGAATATGACCAGAATATGGGTAATTTATACATTACATTTATATCATAATGGGTTGTTTGAATCTTATCTTATACAAAAATGTGTGAATGTAATTCCATAAAAAGTTTTCTAGATCTTTGTGTTTTCAAATATGCCCGTATGATGTGGTTTAATTACAAACCACATAATTCTAGTTGCAAATGTTGTCGTTGTGCTTTCATAATTATAAAATAGCTTTTTGTAAAATTCTTGTAAAACTCATTTTAAACCATCAGGTATTGTAAAATGTATGCCCCGTCTCTGTGATATTCAACAATGTTCTTTCATTAAGCATGGATCAAAACTGCACTTACATTGGGTCATTCCAGTTGAAATCCATACAACCCTTATGGAAGACATGTCCTTAAAATCTCCCACACAGAGGGTGTAGATTTCAAATGGAGTCACCCATTCATGTAACCCCATTTAAAAAATCTTCATCCCCTGTGTGGAAGATTAAGATCATGTCTTCCATAGGGGGTGTATGGATTTCAACTAAAACAGCCCATTAGGCCAAATATACTGTAAAATGCTTGTCTCAGAGCTGATGCGTGGGTTGGGATCAGTAAGGTGTCGTCAGGCCCGCGACACTCCGGAGGACAGCAGAGGACAGAAAATGTGACTCTTGGACTAGTCTCCTACACAACCAGTTAATTATTGGTCCTTACACTCGTCGTTATATAACCGCATACAGTCTGGCCCGCGCCCAAGACTAGGCAAATGTGACTCTTGGTAGACTGCTGCCCTCAGTCGTCAACCGTCTGGATTGACGACTGAGAAAACTACGTGGAAAAAAAGTGACGGATTTTGCAACAGGATTCCTGTGGCATAGAGCATGCGCAGTTGTGTCCAAATTGACCTTTTGACCGAGTTTGTTGTTTTAGAAGTTCAGAGCGCGATTTTGTCACAGCGGCGCGGTACAGCGACGCGATACGCTGGTGCCGCTAGTAGTCAGTCGCGCTACGGCGCACAACTGAAGTCGCATTGAATAGTTTTCAGAAGTCCGTCATGATATTGGCTGTAAGATAATCAGTCGTCACTACGAAGCATACACAGTATATGCGAAGTGTAGACGGCTGATTGGAATTAGTCTAGACTCTTGGACTGTCTTCACGTCGGTATAGGCCGCCTACACGTTAATTGTACGGAGTGTCCCTTCTCGATCTCTTTTTCTCGGGTGTCGTATCGTTTGGAAATGGTGAGATACCTAAACAGTTTGTTACACATACATTGGTAAAATCAGGCCGCTTTCATTTTCTTCCTGCTTCTGAATTATGATTATTCCATGAAAGCTCATGCTATTGAGTATTGGTAAATGTTGTTTTGCAAGTCCAATAATTAACTCACTTTTTAGACGTTGCACCTTCTGATTGGAAGACTGTATCAGTAATGTGCCGATTTAGCCATTGCACCTCCTGATGAAGTCTTCCGATCAGAAGATAAAATGTCTAAAACGGGAGTAAATTATTGTACTTGTACTATGTAGTTGTGAAACAAAATTTACCAATATGTAACAGTCCTGATGAACTTATATTCAAAGAGAACAGCTGATCAAGCACCATGTACATTAGTTTAAACACATGTATATAATTTTTACATTGAACATATGGTAATGATTATTTGTACTAAAATCATCCAAAAATTGGGTTTTATTTAACAAAAAAAAGAATACTTCATTAAATTTCAATTTCTCATCAGCTTTGAGAACAACCGTTTTATTCAATTCTTTTGGCCTCAGCGATGGATGCAATATTATATTTTGGTGTCTTCCAAAAAGCCTATACTTGCATAAAAATAGCTTGAATGATGCAAGTGAGAAATAACCATGATATATTGAACAAGCTAAATTGAGTGTGCAATATTATGGAAGTGCCTTGTTCCGTCAGCAGCAGAAGAGTTCATTTTTATTACTGAAGCTTCTGTGCATATGTTTTTGTCTGAAACAAAACAATAGCCATTGCATGTCATCAGTCTAATTTGAAATTTGTAAGATTCGTGTATAAAAGAATTTTAGTTTTATATGACGTGTGTGTTTGAAAAAGTAACATTTTGAATTTGAAAAAAAAACCTTTGTGAGATATTCCTCAAATGAACATGAAAAAAAAATTTAAAAAAGATAAAAAAAAAAAACCTGTACAAATTAAATTCTAAGATTATGTTAACATTTAGGTGGCATTGTAAATAGTATACTCTGTTTTTATGTAGATTTGTGGTTGTGCCTATTAAGTTGCAGCATAGCAACTACTCCTGATACGCCAATTTTATAAGTGTGTAATTTAGTATGCAGGGTGATGATTACTGTATCATTGAACATTCCAAAGTAAATAGATGAAAACAGATAGGGCCTACTGTTATTGCATCATGCATGGAGTATTCCACCTTAAACAATGTAATATATAGGGTCCACAAGTAATAAGTTCCCCCTAAATACTTTTTAGAATAAATCGAATAATATTTGAAGAAATGCAAACATGTAAAAAGATATGGGTAGCCTTATTTGTTTTACACATACGGACCAATTTATAGCGTTACACATCATTGCGTTCAGTCACAATGGTTCATTTTGTAAAAAAAGAACCGTTTTAAACAGTACTAAAAGTTGCATCTGAGTCCATAGGATTCAACTCTCAAACAATACAGTCAGTCAGGTCTATTCATGCGTTCATTAAAGATAACCTGACTACTATGCACTCAGTTGCAACTTTTAAAACGGTCTCTTTTCTTACACAATTAACCATTGTGACTGAACACAATGATGTGTGACGCTACAAATTGGTCCACATGTGTAAAACAAATAAGGTTATACATACCTTTTTACATTTCGTAAAATATTTTTTGACATATTTTAAAAAGTATTGGGGAAAGTTGTGTACCCTATATAATGACATAGAGCACATATTATGTATGCAACACACACTTTGAAAGATTAGTGCAATTGAAATATGATATACAAAACTTGAATACATGTACCGTAATGATATAGATATACATGTACAGTACATCGATCTTACGAAGTACAATGCAATATATGCTATAAATACTGCTTTAGGTGGTCAACTAGAACATAATGAACGGATAATGTAGATTGTGCATTTGTTGTACATCTAATGATTTTTCTCCATTTTGGAGTGTAAATTTAAGACAGTTTTAAGGCATTTTAAACATGCATGGCATGTTTTATACAGGATTATAGAAGTTGAATGATTTGGTAAAACCTGAATTCAACATTAGATAGAACACAAAACTACCAACAAATAATATCAGTTTTAGCTGAGGGATGGAGTCAGAGTGGTGGATTCATTGCCTAAAAAATTAGAATTTGTTGCCCTAGAATTGAAAATTTTGCTGATTTCTTATTTTGACTTGGGGATAGGAGAGACCAAAGGTGAATATTCCCCCCTCCCGAGGACACTGATTATAACCAGGTGTTTCATTGTAATATAGGAATTTCCCCAGGCAGACAAGCACAATTTTAATGAAATGATGAAGACATCCGATTTCATAGTATTATGTATGACAGCCACTCTCCACTACGTGTCCACCTCTTAACTAAACCTCATAGATATATTCACAGATCGCTCGGTCACCTCAAAACAAGGTTCTACCTGCTTAGTATGTGATGTGTATGCATATGTGGCATATGCACACACATATGCCTGCCAAATGCATGTTTTAATTACCGCGTACACTTTACACAATGCACATTTTGTGCATTGTTTGCAGGGAGAACCTTTTTGGTAGCAAGATGGCGAATCCGTGCAAAGAGCGAATATGCATGTACATTTTGCATTTTGGGACTTGACTCCCGGATTGCGTTGCGATTTGAAATGATGAAAAAGAAAAACGAAATGACAACAAGAGATTTTTACAGTTGCTACATTGTAGCCTAGACATTCAGCAAGCATTCAGAAAATCTCAAACTGTTTTCAGTTTATTCAAGTGAATGTTTAATCAGCTGATAGTTTTCAGTTGAAAACAAGCTGATGTTTTCAGCTTAATTTTGCTTTTTATTATTATTATATTTGATGTGGTGTTATTTCTCCATATGTTTGCCTCCAGGATAGAGTTTGCTGTAGTTTAATTTATTTGCTCAAAGGATTTCACCATCTATATTATGTTATCCCTTCTTTTCTGAAGGCTTGTTTGAAAATTTGTGTGAATTGAATTTTGCATTTTAAAACAAGATGTAGATTACCACGGATGGAAGATTCTTCCACGCTTCCACCCAAGCAGTAGAATAAGTATTTCTTGTTTAGAGTAGTGTTACTGTGTTAGATTATTAGGCCAAAAATAAAAACAAGTTTGTTTCCTGTAGCGCGCGCATTTCGTTTTTGACGTTTTTTTGCGCATTTAGATTTTTTTTCACTTTTGAAAAAAAAAAAAAAAACGGAAAAAAATCGCAAAAAATAATATAAAACACTACTGGAGTAAACATTTACACATCACAAAACAAACGAGCTTAGTGAAAAACTGCTGGAGAAAACATCACACATTTTTAAAAATACTTTTTTAATCTGCAGGTTGAAAGGGGATCATAACTATTCTTGAATATGAAGAAATATGATTTTTTTTTTTTTGTGTGTTGGAGAGACCCACTGTAAATTTCCATTCCAATTTGCAGCAAAAATTGTATTTTTTTCATTTGAAGACATGGATTATAAAAAAAAATTATAAAAAAACGCATTTCGCATTTGACTTTTTTAACCTGCTACAGGAAACAAACATGGGTTTTTTTGGCCTTATATTAGTTAGTATTCCTTTTTGAAACCCAGCATGAATGAAATGGGTATTTATGTAAGAGAATTATTATGAGCATGTAGGTAATTATGCTATTTTGTCATTCATGATTTCTGGTATTGATATCACAAAGTTTTATAATGTGTTACACAATTAAAGTAGCAAAGTCACTACTAAGAGGCTGTGCAATAATTATATGTTACCCCAGGGGGGTGAATTCTCAAAATGGTCTGCCAAAAAAGCCCTCCCCCCTCTCGAAATGCCAAACAATTTCTGCCTATGCCAGCTGCAGGGAACCCAATTTAGAATCTGAAAATATTTTATCATGTAATGCGAGTGCAGCGAGCATAAAATTTGGCATATTTGAACATTACCTATCATGTTTCTACACCTTTTAAGGGTTCTGTATAGAAATAGTGCCTAAATATCTGTGCCAATAATTGCATCCCCCCCTTTGGCCTGCCAAAATATCTTTGCCCCTCCCCCCTTTATGGCCTGCCAACAAATCTCTAACCCCCCTCTTGGCCTGTCAACAAATATTTTCCTCCTATATTTCACCACCCCTGGGGTATACATAATTATTGCACCACCTCTAATGGATAATACTAGTGATTATGAAGTATATATGCCTTTCTTTATTATGTGAATGCTGATGATTGCATTTTTGTTCGTCATCAAATTTTACACTGTACACAGGATTTAATGTGAATTGTGATATCGGGTAGCGTTTGTTAAAATTCAGTCTGGAATCGTATATACGGAGGTGATTATATTGAATTGATATATTAATAGATAAAATGGTAAATCTGTACTAGTCTTGTATTACATTCATAACCTTTGAAAAGCGTTTGTTAAAATTCAGTCTAGAATCGTATATATCAAGGTGATTATATTTTAATGACATTAATAGATGAAAAATTTGTATTTGTATTACAATCATAACTTCTGAATATAACCATAACCTTATGATTAATGCGACACAATCAAACTGATTTAAAGGTGTAACAGTGGTTTGGGACTGTGCACTACACTGACGTCCGCGTACATATCTTACACATATTTTGCTTTTGACCTCCCTTCGGGACTGCACTTTGGGATTCCACTGTTCCAAAAGCAAAATTGTTAGATTTTTCACACAACTGCTGATGTGCAGTCATAAAACCTCTAATATATGAAATACCAGATTTGGGTCTATTTGTAGCTTATAAAATGACATTGCCTTTTTTTTTCCAATGTACACAGCCCAAGCATAATTATTAATGTATATATCCATATTAAGATATATATTTATACAGCAATGTTTTATGTATTTCCTATATTCTCCATGTTATCCCACCCCTATTTTTTTTTTACAAACTTTTTTAAAAAACAGGAAATCTCATCTCTTTTGCTGCTAATATACATTTCAGATGCAGTTTATTAATTTTAGGCCTTTTACAACACTTCAGTGATCCCAGCTAATATCTTAACCCGCTCAAGAAAACTGGAACTTTGGACTAGTATACTACACCAATATGGTACTTGTATTTAGTATATTTAGCTTTATATTTAATACAGCTTTCAGTATTTTCTAGACTGTTTGGTTCTGTGTTCTTACCTCTGTATTAGCATTTATATACAATCAACCATTCAAACATAATTATAACTATATTTTTACAAGATCACCACACTATTTTGTCCACCCGCAGACTGTATCAAAATGATTGGTGCCTACATCTATATAAAAGTAATGCATTGGAGACTGTTTGCAACCATAGACACAGTATAATAGGCCGATTTGAATGGTGTGGTGGTCTCATTTTTACGCTCTATTTGTATTTTAAATAGATATATTTTGATTCCTCTAACACTAATTATAGTACGTCTTATATATCATTGTCATTATATTTATATACTTAAAACCAAGATGCAATACTGAATTAATACTTGACATTATCACTATAAACCCATCACGGGTCGACAGCTGCTTCGAAGGATAAAGTCACTTGAGTGGTACACCGCTATACTTGCTTTCAGATTTTTTAGAGGAATTGGCCAAGCTGCATTTATGTATGGTATAGCATATTAGCGGTGTGCTTTCTTGCTTAATATAATTGTCTCAGGTAAGATCTATATCCCAATTTGTTATTAATATTCAATTTTTTTAGCATATGAAGGTTGATATGTAAAAACCGGATGTAAAACGATGTGATCATCATCATCGGCTGCCCATCGAGGTTAGATGAAGGCACAAAACGATGTGATACGATACACTGCATGTACAATATGTGATGTGATATGATGTGATGATGTGATTGTAAATGACGTAATCGGATAATGATGTGACATGATCATATGATGTTAAATGATGTAATCGGATGATGTGACATGATCATATGATGTTAAATGATGTAATCGGATGATGTGATATGATCATATGATGGTATATGATGTAATCGGATGATGATGTGATGGTAAATGATGTAATCGGATGATATTGTGTGATGTATAAATGTAATGGTAAATGATGTAATAGGACGATGATATGATTTGATGCTTTATGTAATTTGATATTTATCAATTTTGAACAGCTTTCTTGACAATTTAAATATTGGATGTTGAAAGGTTTAATGGTGGGGACTTTGCTGATTATTATATATATCATAAAAGTTGGATTGTTTTAAATGAAGCCTCAATTAAAGCCATTAATTGGTTCAACTTTTTACCAAAATGTGGGTTGAATAGACTATTATATAGGCCTATAGGATAATTTATGGTGGACTTTTTTTTTTTTGGGGGGCGGGTGGATTAATTTATGGTGGACGTTTTGGGGATTGTCTTTTTTTTTTTTTTGGGGGGTAAGTGTCTGAGACACAAGGAGTCTGAGATGCATGCCACTTTTCAGGTTTTAGCTTGAATTCAGTTTTTTTGAGAATCCAAATTCACATTTTTGTCCTGCATTCACATACATTTTTTCTTGTATTTCTCACCAGCTGCAGGTTTTTTGAGTGAAACACACATCTCTGGGGCATAGGGCATGTGTCCCTCAGAAGTGGGACAAATTAATTTGATCAATATTAACAAATTTCGTGTTTTTTAAGGGATGGGGTATGAACGTTTGGACAGTATTTATTGTGGGACATTAGAGCACATCAGACATATTGAATTGCATTCTGAATACGAAGAATGTCCTTCTGATATCAAATAATTTTGATTTTTTTTGAAATTCGCAATGTAATACACATTTTATGGCAAATGATTAAAAATTGATATTTTTGATATTTAAAAGTACTCGAAGTAAACTTTATAAATCTGATGATATGTGCTTAAAGTGTATGTAGGTGGGATGAAAAGCCGATGATCTATTGAAAATTTTGACCTTCCGTATTGAAGACATGGATTTTTTCCCCAAAACACCAAAAAAAAATTAGGTCTTTTGGGGAAAAAATCCATATCTTCAATATGAAAAGTCAAAATTTTCAATTGATCGTTGGCTTTTCCTCCCAGCTACATACACTTTAAGAATATATCATTAGATTTATAAAATTTACTTCGAGGACTGTTATACATCAAAAATGTGAAAAATATCGAATTTTAATAAGTTGTCATAAAATTTGTATTATATCGTGAATTTCAAAAAATGAAAATAATTTGATATCAGAAAGACATTCTTCGTATTCAGAATGCAATTCGATATGTCTGATGTGCTCTCATGTCCCACACAAAATACTGTTGAAACGCTCAAAACGCTCATTCCAGATCCCTTAACTCCCTTCTTTTCTATCTATCGCTTCCATTCTTTTTCTCCTCTTGTCTCTTTTAGGGGACCCCGGGACTTCAGCTCCCAGGATGCATGATGGACTTGGGGGGGGGGGGGGGGGGGACGGAGTATCTGCAACACAAGAGGTGTCTGAGTGGGCATGTGCCCTTCTGAAGTGGGACAGATTTGACCGATATTGACTTGTTATACTTTTTCTCTCACTTCTGTTTTTCTCCCATGTTTTCTCCTCTTCTCCTTTTCCTTCTTTTTCTCTTCTCTCTTTTCAGTGACCCACAAAGCAATGATTAAATAATCATATTTTTCATCAATCCATTTGTGTAATGAGTATCTATGAGAACCACCTGCAAAAACACTCACAATTACCAAAATGTGACAAATTTTTATGGTTTGCAGCAGATCCAGTGGGCAATTTAGGGGATACTAGCCCCCCCCACCCCCCCTGCACATATTTTTTTTAATCATCCCATTTGAACAATATTTGGGTCATAGGAGCTCATCAGCCCCCCCCCTTCCTCCATATTTGTGATCATTTTTCAAATCCTGGATCTGCCACTGGTTTATGTAAATGCCTTCATCATAAAATTGGGTGTGCCAACATTTTTATGGTTTTGTGCTAGTCACAGGAAGTTATTATTAAAAAACAAAATGCAAAAAATGGTAGGCCTATGTTAATTAAAATTGGTTGAACTTAAAATTTGTTGAACTTAAAAATTGGTTGAACTTAAAATTTGGTATGACTCATTTTATGCTGTGGACAGTAGCAGTTAGTTAGCGCCTCAGCCTTCCTGTTATAAATATGAAGCCAATAAAGCTATATACAAGCACGTGTATGCATTTCTGTGTTTAAAGTGGTGTTTCTTTTGTGTGTTTATAAACAATATATGAAAATATATTCGGTTGAGAGCCCCCGAATAAGAATATATTGATGTTCTTTGCGTTACGTAATAGTATGACTATTCCTGTGCGGGAGAGTGTGTGAGTAACCTCACTTCAGGTTCGGTTTCTATCACGGCAACACGTTCTATTCTGTTGCGCAGTTGTTTTTCCCGCTGATTTACACTACAAAGGTTTTCCATAGTTGACTGTTTTTATGGCGATATCATCTGTATATTTCATTAAATGTGCAGCATTTCTGTATTTTTGCAAGCACGCAAGGTGTACATCCACAGAGCTAGCGCTATATTTATAGTGTTTTTCCTGAACATTGCGATGAGTTTCTTGGTTCATCATTGTAGGCCTACTCAGAAGCGGCTGGAAGAAGACGCTCCGATTCCACGTGATTAAGTTAAGTAGTTCGATATCCCAGTATTTTAAATTGGGATCATAGTATCGTAATTATTTTAATAGCAGTAATTACTGGTGTATCTGTATTATTTAAACCGTTATTATGAGCTATTATGGCTCGACAGTAGTTGGAGATCAGTTGTTATGGAGCAACTACTTGCATTCCTATGGTTAATTTAGGTTTATTTTCGATCAGATTTCAAGGAGTAGGTATATATCATTAGTTACAAAAATCTCAAGAAATAGGTTAACAAAAGCTAACAAACACGATGTATGATGATCTGTACGTTAATCGACATAACAGGCGATTTGTAGTAACAAGAAAGTCAAGATAAGGCGAGAAGGGATAAGAAGTCGGTAATATTCCGTAATAATATAGGTTTGCCCGGCGCTGTTCGGGAAAAATTGCATGTACTATTCGCATTCACCACTGAGATGCCAGGTAGGTCTCACATCAGCATCAATAATGCATTTAAGAGTTCTGATTTTCATTCATGATTGTTGGTTTTTATCTTCCATACAGTATACAATGATAGATACGACAGATAGCTGTTTGTACACAATGAAGAATGAGATGGTGGAATTAACAGCGTGATCTTTATCACCGAGTATTGATTACGAAGCTAACGAAGCAAAAGACGGAACAATGTTCGGGGACTGAGCAAGTTAAGTGAATGATTATAATTTACATAATCACTGATGTGTTTTTGCATCAATCATTTCAGTCACTCTTGTAGAGATCAATAATTTATTAAATACGTTTTAATCTGGATTGATCAAATTCTAAGTGGAATCCAATATTAAGAGGTGAGTTAACCAAAGAAATGATTGTTTTAGGACTTGGAAAAATATCACAGTAGTAGATTTTAGAAGTGTAGGCGGTAGTTTTTTATACCCGATCTGTTAGATATTGTTTTTATTATTTTGTGCTAGAATGCGATGAGTTTCAGAATCTAATTAGTGTTTTGATGAGTCAAACATTTTTTCAATAAGGATCGCATACCTTAGACCATGTTCCTAGTTTTTATAATAAAATTCCAAGTTTTGTTTGTTGGTTTGTTTGTTTGTTTGTTTGTTTTAACGGTCGATCTGTGTGGAGACACGCTTGGGTCCTTTAAGTTGGATTCTAGATTTAGACGGTATAGATGTGTTCTCTTGTGATCATGATGGTCATCATATTCAAATAAAGTAAAAATTGTTAGCATCACCAATAAGCTTAATTCCTACGGTGATAGTCCATCCGATAAAAATTGGTTGTTCAGGGACTTTGATTTGCCCCTAGTGGTATTCGGTACCAAATGGACTTAAATATGTCCCGGTGATTATACTAGAGTTACAGGAATCCTGGTAATTCAGGAAATGCAATATTTCATTGGAAATTATGTTTCAGCCTCGTAGAAGGGTCAATGCTAATTTTGTAAAACAAAGAAATAGGCAGAGGTGTATTCCTCGGATTAGTTAACAGCCCGGTGTTAACAGGTAAGCCACATTAGCTGGCACACAATCTACATAATGTATTGACACGAATTTAATGATAAATATTGCTGTCTTGTTTCTGGTGAGTAGATCTGTAAAGTTTTTTTTGTTTTTTTTACTATGCTGTCAGAAAGCAAGTTTTTCAAAACAGTTTGGAAGGGTGTTTGGTCATTGTATAAAGGCGGAAGTGTAAATGCTCTCGAGCAGCAGGTTTACCCAAACAGTTTGGACGAGTAATTTGTCATGTCATAATGGCAATAGTAATGCTGTCAGACAGCAAGTTTTCCTTCCAGCCAGTTTGGTAGGGTGTTTGGTAATGGCCTAATGGCAAAAGTAATGTTCTTAGGCAGCAGGTTTATCCACACAGTTTGGATGAGTGTTTTGCCGGGTGTTTTGTCATGGTCTAATGGCAATAGTAATGATGTTGACGGCAGATTTTCCCAAACAGTTTGGATCAGTGTTTTGTCATGGTTTTCGGCAAAATTATTGCTGTCAGACATGTCAGACAGCCGATGTTGTTATCCAATCACTATTGGATACCGAGATAAGCTCAATCAGTTGATGAGTTTTTAGTAATCATATTATATCTATGCTCTCAGACAGCAGGTCGTTATCAGAAAACAGAAATAACAGGTAGGCCTATGTGAAGTATAAGCGGTTTATACTGATTGTATGACTTCTGATCCTCGTTTTTGGGTTGGTTTTCAGCATAATTGTCAAAGAAGACACACTGCAATTTTACTGTAACCAAAATTCTTATAAAATAAATTAACAGTTGGGCTCTATGACCGGTGGTCACTTGACATGAGTTTATATAGTGGTGCAGACTATTAAGCCATTATATTAGTAGCACAGTGTCATTTAGGACTGGTTGTCATTTTGTAAAATAGATTTACACATTTTTGAATGATATTGTGATATAGTCCTATGCAACAATATTGTGACTGGTTGTCCTTGGATAGTGCAATTAAGTCCGATATTTTGGCTCTTTTCTTTTTCTTTGGTAAGATATTTAATAATGGTTTAAACTGACAGAAAAGATAGATTTTATTATATCACTCATACATAAATTCTAGACAGTTCATTGGTTGCTTACCATTTATCATTTTTACTATCACCCTCTCTGTGTGATAGTCTTTACCATCATGTGCTCTGCCGTAGTGCGCCTGCGCTAAGCCGTGCGCTGACTCTTGGACTCGCCGATTTAGTTATGGGGTGGACCCCAAAATGTGAAGTATATCACGGCAAAACATGGTGTTATGTTGATGAAAAAATGTATTTCCTACCTTAAATAGTATTTTAGTAATAGAATTTATGCATGAGTGATATAAAACAAATATTAACTGTCTTAAATTAGGTGTAATGGTGAAATATAATCACTCGGTGAAAGATGTATTGTTCCATTCCACTCGCCGTTCCGGCTCGTGGAATGGAACAATCCATCCTTCACCTCGTGATTATATTTCGAGCATCACACTCATAGACAGTTAATATTTGTATAATATGGCATTATTTTAGTGGCTAAATGCTATAATACTAGACAGGTATGAATGGTTGTTATTTAGTATCATAAGATGCTAGTGGCTTATACTTTCATTTAAAGCAGATTGCGGTCATTTGGTAAGATATTAGTGGCCCAGTGCAGATATCCTGGCCATGACTTCTCAGTTACTATGGTAAGATATTGATCATAATAATGGTAGGCCCTAACGGTAAACAGGATTGGCTCTTTGGCTGGTCGTTATTCGATATAGCAAGATATTGTAGTGGCAGAAAAGACGGGTAATATCTTCATATGAATGGCTGCCATCTACTAATGGTTGTGGCTTAGGCCTAGTGCCATGTTACGCAGATGGAGTCTCGATCATTTGGTATTCTTGTCTGAGATTATTATAGTGTCGTAGTCCAGATAATATTAAGGTTATGACTTCAATTCTATTATGCTAAGATATTGATATCAATAATGGTGTGTTCACAATCAAGACGAGCTCTATATGGCTAATCGTCATTCAGATGGCAAGGTAAGTTAGAGACATAGATCCTGTCATGTACTCATGTTAGTGGCATCTAGTCCGAGATAAGGCAGGAGGCTGGTAGTCATACAGTATGACGGGTTATTATGACAATGTGCTTTATAAGGCAGGTATTGTGACCCACTTGTCATATAAATTCATTCAAGATGATATAATGGATCAATGCTATATAAGTTGTGTAATATGATTGGTTGTCATACAGTAGTCTATGTCAATGTTTTAGTGCCTAAGGGAGTTACGTTTTGCGCATAATAGCGTCAGAGAAAGGACTTTTTTTAAGGATTAAGGAGCAAAGATTGATATTCATTTCAAAATTTCAAGCAGGTTGGTATATGGTTCGTCAAAAATGTTAAGATCGGGTCATTATCCAGGATTGTCATTAATTGATATCCTAGAAGTTGTCATACTTTGCAATTAGAGCTACAACTGTTCGTTAATAGTGTACATTGCTAATATGTCGTTTTATTATTTCTTTTAAGAATCTTCTATATTTAATAGAAGTTCCCTTATGCAAACTTTTGGTTTGTCAGTTCTGAGCTCTTAGCATGGCATATGGTCCACATAAGGCAGAAGACTGGTCTTCATTCAGTATATGTGGTATTATGGCAAAGTGTCATATAGACAAGTAATAAGGCGCAGTGTCATATAGTTTGTCAAGATAATATTGGTCATAGTGTCATATCAGGTAGTATGATTGATCGAGCTGAATTTCTTATTTCTGACAATAATTTCAGTCATGACAATTCCGATCTGAAGATTTTGAAATTTGATTTTATTATCTTCATCACTCGGAGGGATTAGGAGTTCTCATCCCAATAATTCATGAGTTGGGTTGTGTTTTTCTGCATGGTAAGGATTGTAGACTCAAAGTCGCAAAATTTGCATTTACGACATAAGTTTCTCACAGATTTGTGTATTTTTTTGCAGATATGTATGTGCGGAAGACTTGCAGATGTTACTGTGAAGCATGGCGATTCGAGGATTGCAATATGGACATTTCTTAATTTAATAATAGGCCCATTCCATTTTCACAAATTTGATTTGGGTTAATCTAAGTATTAATCAAAGAGACTAACCAGATTGGCATTTTTGGCTCATATGTAAAGTTTAGTAAAGAGTGACGACTCTGATGTGGTTCCAACTGTTGGAATGCACGGTGGATTTGACTTCCACGATTATGGTATTTTTGCCAGCAGCCCTGACTTTGGACTTCATAGCATGGCACAGTGTGTGCTTCTCGTTTGGCAGCAATAAACCGACACCAAAATGCTATATTTGTTGTGTGTATGTTGTGTGATGTATGGATAGTCATAGTAAGGGTTTAGCAAAGAAATGAAAATATATTCGGTTGAGAGCCCCCGAATAAGAATATATTGATGTTCTTTGCGTTACGTAATAGTATGACTATTCCTGTGCGGGAGAGTGTGTGAGTAACCTCACTTCAGGTTCGGTTTCTATCACGGCAACACGTTCTATTCTGTTGCGCAGTTGAATTTAAGTAGTGTGTGTCAAGTTGCTTCTTCTCAGAAGCATGATTGTTTAGAATCATTAGTAAATATTTTTATTAAAGCCA